>NC_089766.1:6708507-6743507 GCF_040412425.1 Macrobrachium rosenbergii
GCTTCAATATTTGTTGCCTTGTTGAGTATTGTTGCCTTCCCCCCCGAATTATTTAATTTTGCATCATGGAGGAATTTATTTTTGATCCGGCCGAGTTTTTGGGGTCAGCTGATTGTTTGAAGCATCTGCCGGTTTTGAATAAGAAACATTTAATAGAGTGTGTACGGTGGTTGGGTATTGGGTGAAGTCTTCGACTCGAAGAAGGAAGTTTTGTTGTTAGTCAGGAGTAAGGTTAGTCAGGATATGGCTGACGCAGAGCATTTGGTTAGCGATAGGGAGAGTGATTTAGGAAGTGTTGATGAAGGGAGTGTGGAAGTGGATAGTGACAATGTGAGTGTGGCAGCTGGTCTAACCTTGTTTGAGGATCCTCCTCGTATCGGTACCCTGTATGAAGGTCCTGCAAATTTTCCCGAAGGTTTCCTTAGAGGTAGTGGGAATTTGTCTAATAATCCTTTTTTGCCTCTTAATTCTGTACCAGTGGAACCTGTCCCCCTTTCTAATGTTTTGGGTGAATCTAAGGAGGACATGGAATTTAAATTAATATGTAAACGCATAGAGTTGCGTAAGATTGAGTTTGAGGAAAACGAGAGGGCTAGGCGTCATGAGAGGGAGATGGTAAATCTAAATTTGGAAATGGCTAAGCTACAGAGAGCAAATATGGCTAGCTCACCAAAGGTAGAGGTTGAAGAGAAATTTAATTTAGGTGCGGCACTTAAATTAGTGCCTATGTTTGATGAGAAGAACGTCCCAGAGTTCTTCAAGGCGTTGAGCGTGTGGCTACCCGATTGTCTTGGCCTACAGAGATGTGGGACAGTTCTTATCCAGTGTAGGGTTGGTTGGCAAAGGCAATTCGGGTATATAATGCCTTGGAGGAGGGAGTAGCTCGGGACTATCAAAAAGTTAAGAGCTTGGTTTTGAAAGCGTATGATCTGGTCCCTGAGGCCTATCGCCTCAGGTTTCAGAATTGCATTAAACTCCCCTGCACAGTCCTTTGTCGAGTTTGCCCGCATCAAGGAGGAACAGTTCGACGACTGGTTAAAGAGTCGACAGGTCGTCACTTTCGCGGCGTTACGAAACTGCTGCTCCTTGAAGAATTTAAGAAAGCCTGTAGCAGGGAGTTGAGGGTACACCTAGAGGAGGTGAAGGCTACTAAAGTGAGTAATGCCGCTCAGTTAGCGGATGAGTATGTGTTGACTCATCGGTCTGGTAGTGGAAATTTCAATTATAAAATGTTGAATAACCCTTCGCTTCACTCCCAGTGGTGGTAGGAGAGAGAAGCCTCTTTGTCGATTCCCACACCCCTAAAAATGTTAACCCTAATTCTTTTTCAGGTGGTAGGGATATGGGTAGAGTCCAAGGAGAGTCTCCTCCCCTAGAGTTTTGTTAATAGGGTTACCCTAATAAAGGGTACTACCGGGTCTAATAATAATGGAAACAGAGGTTCAGGGTCGTCGAGGAACTTGCTACTGGTGCAACAAACCAGGGCATTTCCAAAGCCAATGCAATACTCGTCGACGTTACCTGGAACGTAATGGTCAAAGTCCAGTGGCTGTAATTCCTGATAGGTCTAACGTAAATAGTAGTGCTGTAGACAGATCTGTAGTAGACAGTAGTAGTGTAGGTAGTAATGTCAAAGATGTTCCTAATGGTCAATTGTGACTTGAGTTTGATAAATATGTATGGCCTGGAAAGTTGATTTGTGATGACTGTGTTGTCCAGGTTAAGTTTCTTAGGGACACCGGTTCTGCCCGGTCGTTGATTTTGAAGACTACTTTGAATGGTGGTACTAAGTATACTGGTAATTTTGTAGTGTTGGGAGGTTTCCCAGATTCAGTTGTGTCTGCTCCTTTGGTTAACGTCCACTTGTCTTTTTCCAGGATATGATCGGATAACTGAGTTAGCTGTGGTGGATAGTCTGCCTATCCCTGGAATTGATGGTATCCTGGGAATGACATGCTGGATAGTGAAGGTCGGGAGCTGTTCCCTATATTGTCCGTTAATGCCAGTCCCGTGACTGTAACTACTCGGTCTGCAGCAAGAGCTGCTAATTTACTTGATGAAGATAATGATGATGACTTAATGTTAAGTAGTGTAAAGTTAGATGTAGAAAGGCCCGGGTCAGTAGAGAGTAGTGTAAGTGATGTAGTTAGACCTTTTAACTTTGATTGTGACAGAGCTGCTTTTATTAAAGCTCAGAAAGATGAATTTAATTTTGATTTGGGTGATGTCGAGGATCTGACTAAGCCTAGGTTTTGTATTGTAAGAGGTCTTTTATACAGGTTTAGTCGTCCCGCCACTGATGATGTAAATAAAACTGGTCGTGTTGAACAGATCATAGTGCCGTCTCAGTTCAGAAAATCTGTGTTGGAATTAGCTCACACAAATTTTTTTTCAGGTCATTTGGGCATGTTGAAAACTTTCCACAGTTTGGCTAGATATTTCTGGTGGCCTGGAATGAAACTGAGTGTGAAGCAGTTCATCAGAGAGTGCGAAACTTGTCAAGTCATGGGGAAGCCGAACCAGGGTATTCCTAAAGCCCCGTTGCATCCCATACCTGCCATAGGTGAACCATTTTCAGAGTTGGTTATTGATGTGGTGGGTCCTTTACCCAAGACTAAAACTGGTTATGTATATTTACTAACTATCATGGATAGAGCCTCTGTTTTCCTGAAGCTATACCTATGAGGCGTATTACTTCAAAGTTTGTTTTTGAAAAGTTAATGGATTTCTTTTCCAGGTATGGTCTCCTCGTGTAATTCAGACCGACTGTGGGACGAATTTCACGAGTAAGGTATTTAGGTAAATGTGCTGAACTGGCCATTCAGCACATTACCAGCGTACCTTATCATCCGGAGAGTCAAGGTTTGGTGGAAAGGTTTCATCAAACCTCAAGTCTGTACTTAAGAAACATTGTTATGATTCTGGTAGCGAGTGGGACAAAGCCCTCCCTTTGCCCTCTTCGCTATTAGAAATCACCCTAACTCTTCTACAGGTGTAGCTCCTTTCGAGTTGGTATTTGGGCACAAAGTTCGAGGACCGTTAGAAATTATGTTTGAAATGCTAAAATCCAACCGGAAGGGGGAAGTAAAAGTTGAGGATTGGTGGAAGACTTAAGGTCTAGGATGTTGAATGCCTGGAAGTTTGCCAGGGAGAATTTGGAACAGTCTCAATCCCGAATGAAGGAAAATTTCGATAAAAAGGTTAAGGTTCGTTCATTTGAACCTGGGGAATTAGTATTGGTATTGAGTATGGATCCGGACAGTTTTCTCGAGCCGAGGTATAAGGGTCCTTGGAAGGTTCTGAGGAAGTTGTCTGATGTTAACTATGAGATTGAGGCTCCTGGTTCAAGCCGTAAATGTAGAATATTTCATATTAATCGTTTAAAGCCTTATGTTGGCAAGTGTGGTGATCCCTTAGCGATTGTGTATGAACCCGTGTCTGTGGTAGTTGATGTACCTCCGGAGGAGTCCGATGACTTAGTGTGTCAGGTTCCTTCGGATGCATTGGGGGAAAATATGCAAAATTTAGAACTGTTGAAAAGTAGTTTAGGACATTTAAATTCTAATCAAAGAGAAGAAGTGCTTAATTTAATCTATTCTTTTTCAGAACTTTTTCAGGATGCCCCAGGGAGAACCCAGGTTTTGAGCCATGATGTTGATGTGGGTGATGCTTCCCCTGTAAAGCAGAGTCCTTACCGGCTGAACCCTGTAAAACTAGATTTAGTCAGTAAGGAGATCAACTACATGTTGAAGCATGACCTTATTCAGCCATCTGTGAGTCCCTGGAGTTCTCCTATAGTACTGGTAAAGAAGGCGGATGGTAAGTTCCGCATGTGTGTGGATTATCGGAAGGTTAATACCCACACCAAAAATGATTCTTTTCCATTACCTCGTATTGATGATTGTCTGGATCGGATCGGGTCTGCCAAGTTTATTACTAAATTGGATCTGTTGAAAGGGTACTGGCAGGTTCCATTGTCCGATCGTGCTCGTGAGATATCTGCATTTGTTACTCCTTTGGACTTTACGAATGTAAGGTTATGCCTTTTGGCATGAAGAATGCTGCATGCACTTTTCAGAGATTAATGAATAGGGTCATTTGTGGTCTGGAAGGAACAGAAATTTATATTGATGATTTGGTTGTTTATAGTAATGACTGGAACACCCATATGGTAAGGCTTCGTAAGGTTTTTGAAGCTCTAAGGTGTGCTGGGCTTGTAGTTAATTTAGCCAAGTGTGAAGTAGGGCAGGCCAAGGTTTGTTATTTAGGTCACGAGGTTGGTTTGGGTCAGGTGGCTCCTAAACAAGCCAACCTCGAGGCGATCATTAACTTGAACAGGCCGAGTAATGTCAGAGAAGTGAGGAGAGTACTTGGTATGACTGGGTACTATCGCCGGTTTGTACGTAATTATGCAGATCTCGCTCAACCTCTCACTAGTTTGTTAGAGAAAGGCCGAAAATTCTCATGGTCTGATCAGTGTGAGAAAGCTTTTAACCAACTTAAATCAATATTGATAACTAATCCTATTTTAACTTCCCGGATTTTCATAGGCCATTTATCATCGCCGTGGACGCCAGTGACGTTGGTATGGGAGGTGTTCTTTTCCAAAGGAAGGAAAGCGGTGAAGTTCACCCAGTATCTTACTTCAGCAAGAAGTTGCTGGCAGCTGAAAGGCGGTACTAACAATTGAAAAAGAAGCTCTCTCCTTGGTTCGATCTTTGACTCACTTTAAACCTTATGTAACAAATTTTTCTTTTCCCGTGGAAATCTGGACAGATCACAACCCGCTGGTGTTCATCGAACGGATGAAAGGAGCCAACCAGAGGATTTTGCGATGGGCGCTTTTTCTACAAGAATTTAATTTGATTATTAAGCACGTGAAAGGCTCGGAAAATAAGATTCCTGATGCCCTATCCAGGACTACTTAAGCATGTTTCGCCTACCCCCTTCATGCGCCTCCCTGCTCGTTACTCAAGTTTGGTTGTATGAAAAAATTATTCGGTGTAGTATGATTTCGTTTGTTCTTGTGCGTTTTCTTAGTTTAAGTTTAGTAGGTTAAGTTTGGTAAGTTTTTCTTTTGAAACATAACTTAAGTCTTGTTGGCGACCATGCCAGTTGCTTGTGAGTTCTGTATGTGATTGGTATTTTTGATCTCGTGGATTCTGTCCTGTTGGTAGTTTCTTTGTAATGGTGTTATATGACATCTGGAGTGGTGCTGTGGGTGTGTGGTAGGTTAAGGTGCGTGACTGTGTGTCTGAGCTTTATTTAGGTTTAGCTAGATAGGTTTGTTTCCTTGTCTTTAAGGTTTTCTTTGCTGTGGTGTTTTTGCCCATGTTGGTTTGAGTTGCATCTGGTAAGGTATATATATATATTTGGTTTGTATATTATGGAAATGTTTCAGATTAACTGTCATTCTGTTTCAGGTTTTTGTCATTTTGTTATGACCTCTTTGAATCCAATTAATGGTTTTTAATGTGCTCTTTTTACAGGTCTTCCATTTATAAAAAAAAATTTTTTTCAATTGTTACTTTATTGTTCAAAATTTTTTTTTTCTTCGGGGAGGAAGGTATCAGGTATTAACGTAATTGTCATTAATTTTGTTAGTCTCAGCCTTGTGATTTTCTTTAATTATTGATTTATTTAAGGTTAAGTTTGGTTTTGCTTGTGACAAGGCTGTGTTGCTAAAGACATTTGGTGGCCTCCTCCCCGGCATTGGAGTGTGTAAAAAGTTTACTCCTAACTCCCTCTATTGTTTCTTTTTGATGTGGGTGAGAGCTGCCATGGACTCTGGAGTGTTGACTGGCAGTTTCGTCTCGTGTTTTTACGGTGGTCGTCCTTGGAGACAAAAGTTTTCTTCGGAGGGTATGATTCCTCCCCTAGTGAGTACGGGCCTGACTTGCATGCCTCCCACACATTTAAGCCACTTATTGGATCGCTTGGATTACCTTTTTGCGCTGTGGGCTCCCGGTTCCTGTGCCACCCACGGCTTTCTGAGCTATTGTAGCCTACCCTAGGCTAGTGTTTGTGCGTGGTGTGGACTTCCTGCGGGCTCAGGACGACGCAAGAATTATTCCCGGCCAGTGGACGCAGGAAGGGCGCCTCTGCATCCTCCAGGACGTCTTCTTCATCAGTGCGGCAGTTGTGGGGGCATTGTGGCCCGAGGAGGAACGTAGGGAGTCTGTGAACAGGTATTGTCCTCTTGGTATTTATTTCAGGGTGTCACTACCAGTAGTATACCCCTCTTGCTACCTGTGCTCCAGAACTCCCTCCGATAGCTATGACCTGTTGAGTGACGCCGTCCCTGGTTGCTTGTTGTGAGACCGTGTCAGAGTTCCCCGGTGCTATGACCCTCAGCCTAGCACCACTAGACGCCAATAAGTGTGGGTGTAACCCTTTGTTCCCCCTATAAACTGTGAGGAGCTATTCCTTAGTTTTGGTTTTTTCTCATTATTATTATTATTACTATTATTACTGTTATTATTATTAATGTTAAAGTTTAGTTTTATAATATTAGGTAGGAATTTAAGTGTTTTCTTTCTGTATGTCTCCTCCTTCCTTCCTAACCTTATTTAGTTATAGGTATGTTATTTGGGCCCTTATTTGATACTGCTTATGTGCTATTTTTCTACTGTCTTAGGGATTTAGTTTTAGAGATTAGGTAATCCTACTGGATTTATTTAAGGACTGCATATTTTGTCCTGTAGTCACAAGGCTGACTGTTTATTTTTTTGCTTTGTGTAATAAATATTGTTAAGTTTTCTCTCGTGTTTTCGTCTCCATTGACCTTTATTTATTGGACACTGTATTACTGCCCTCTCTTTACTGGTGCTTTAAGAACTTGCACTTCGGCCCTCACAAGGGTCGTAATAATATATATATATATATATATATATATATATATATATATATATATATATATATATATATATATATATATATATATATGTATATATATATGTATATATATATATTATATATATATATATATATATATATATATATATATATATATATATATATATATATATATATATATATATATATATATATATATATATATATATATGTATCCAGGCACCGATTACAGATATTAAAGCGTGTGTGTATGACGACTGCATGTTGTGTTTGTATGTTTGTATGCGCGTTGTATGTTTTAACATTTTCTGACGTTGGAAAAAACTTATTAAAATATGTATTTTATTTATTGGGATTATGTCAGGAGTCATAATATTGTGTTTTTGTTACATTTGCCAGGATATTTTATATGTATACATGTACGCTTTATATGTATACACATTGTATATAATGTATATATATTATATACATATATATATATATATATATATATATATATATATATGATATATATATATATATATATGTATATATATATATATATATATATATATATATATATATATATATATATATATAATATATATATATATATATATATATATATATATATATATATATATATATATATATATATATATATATATATATATATATATATATATATATATATATATATATATATATATATATATATATATATATATATATAAAAGATTATACTCCTTAAGATACTCAGCAATTCAATGAAGAGTAACATAATGCCCTTAAAAACCCTTAAAATATCTTGTTCAAGATTCGATTTCTCAAGATACTCGTGGCGATCTTGATCGTAACGAAGGCTAAGATAAGGTCTCTGAAAAGGCTTGAATATATCTTGAAGATTAAGTTCTCAGTCTCGTTATGAAGGTTAAAATAAAGATTCTTGGGAAAGAAGTCTGATAATTTCCCGCTGAGTTATTGTGAGAGAAATTATCGCAGCAATTCTTTTCTGTGGAAATTATTTGAAGGTTTTATTTTGTGAGGAAATTAAGAGTTCATTTACTGTAGGAATCTCATATTTATATATTTCTTTGTGGGGGAAGTTATTAGGTAATTATATTGCCGGGAATAATTATTTTATTTCTTTTGATAAATTTGGTGTAATATTTCAATTCTGTTATTTTTCATACATTTCTTTACAATTATTTTCATGTTTCATTTCTCTCTCTCTCTCTCTCTCTCTCTCTCTCTCTCATATATATGTATATATATATATACATATATATATGTATATATATATATATAAATATATATATATATATATATATATATATATATATATATATATATATATATATGTATATATATATATATTTTCGATTGAAGATAAAATATTTTTTAAAGGAAACATATATGGAATAAGGTTTACTTTTTTCTCTCTCTCTCTCTCTCTCTCTCTCTCTCTCTCTCTCTCTCTCTCTCTCTCTCTCTCCATGTATAGATATTTTTCAAGATAACATATTTTTAAAGGAAATAAATATGAAATAACATCTGCTCTCTCTCTCTCTCTCTCTCTCTCTCTCTCTCTCTCTCTCTCTCTCTCTCTCTCTCTCTCTCTCTCTCTCTATGTATAAATATTTCTGATGGAAGATAAAATATTTTGTAAAGGAAATAAATATGGATTAAGGTTTGCTCTATCTCTCTCTCTCTCTCTCTCTCTCTCTCTCTCTCTCTCTATGTGTAAATATTTCTGATGGAAGATAAAATATTTTGTAAAGGAAATAAATATGGATTAAGGTTTGCTCTCTCTCTCTCTCTCTGGGATCCATTTATTAAAGTCAGCGAATCCCATTTAACTCTATATAGCTCTCGGCTCTCTGCTCTGCGGTCCACATAGAGCCGTGTTATGGACGTGTATGAAGTCGGATTAATTAACCGGCCGCGTCCGGTTATTGTCGAACGCTGATAGACCGGTTCCGCGGAGAGGCCGGTTACACAGGAAGCCGTTACGGTGTAGAAATGATTAGCTTTCGTTTTGAAAATGGCGGTAACCGGTTATTTTGGGGTTCGTTATAACCTTTATTATTTTAAGATTTATGATCCGTTCAGTCGCCATAGTTAAGTGTATCTTGTTGCATTTGTGCTTACATAATTTTCTAAGCTTTTAGTTTACTGTAAAAGAAAACTATTGTGCCGGCTTTGTCTGTCCGTCCGCACTTTTTCTGTCCGCCCTCAGATCTTAAAAACTACTGAGGCTCGAGGGCTGCAAATTGGTATGTTGATCATCCACCCTCCCATCATCAGACATACCAAATTGCAGCCCTCTAGCCTCAGTAGTTTTTATTTTATTTAGTGTTAAAGTTAGCAATAATCGTGCTTCTGGCAACGATATAGGATAGGCCACCACTGAGCCGTGGTTAAAGTTTCATGAGCCGCGGCTCAAACAACATTATATCGGGACCAACGAAAGATAGATCTAATTTCAGCGGCCTTGATTATACGATGTACAGAAAACTCGATTGCGCCGAAAAAACTTCAGCTCGGTATTTCCTTGTGTATTTGATCTCGCTAAGGTTATGCATACACACTCATTGTATGGGTTTATATGTTTGACCTCGATAAGATTATGCATACACGCCTCATGTATACTTTTTTATGTCTGATCTCGTTCAGATTGTGCATATATGATTTTTGTATGCTTTTGTATTTTGATGTCTAAGATTATACATGCATACACACTTTTTGTATGATTCTGGGTACGCGTACGCATACATACTTTTTGTAAGCTTTGGTATTTCGACGATGCATACATAATTTTTGTATGCTTTTGCATATTTTGATGTTACGTTTATGCATACACACTCTTTGTATCATTTCGTACGTTTGATCTCATTATGATTATACATTCATACTGTTTGTACGCTTTTAATTGATTAAATCACGTGCATGTGCACCTCTTTAAGCTTACACATAGTTATTTGTGTAATTAAAAGTATTATATAAACCCATTTCTGTATTGTATGGTTGACAAATTATATTAAATAAACGATGTCTTCGTGCGGCTGTCTACTTTACATTGCTTAAAAAGTGCATTTCAGGAGATAAACGCAGTTTCCCACGTTAATTTTAGAAGATTATCCTTACGAAATCATCCATTTCATAGATACATTGATGGAGTAAGACTCCTGAAGCCGTATGTTCCTCGTTGTTGCCTCCAAAAAAACAGAAACTTGGCGAAACAGAGCCACGCCAAATGCAACCTTTGTTTTGAAGATTTTATGATTTCCGTCGAAGGGGAAAACTCTCTCGCTTGTCTTACAGAAGCGAGTCAAGTTTCTAGGAAAGGCTGGGACGTCCTGTTAAAACTATCTGTATATTTTTAAGCTTCAGTTTCGGCCGGGAGGACTTAAAGTTGTCGATGTAAGTTGTTGTTTTAGCTTCCCAAGTTTATCAACTTTGATGACTTGTTAGCGCATGTGGTGGAACCGTAATTGCGCGGGACTAAGTTTTATGGAAAGTTGTGGAATTACTGCTTGTCTTTCGTCGTTTGGTTTGGTTTTATGAGGTTCTTGTGGGTATATGTCTTATAATTATGCTTTTATCTCCGGGTATTTATCTCGGAATTTTTAAAATTCTTTGCGTTTTAGTTTTCTGAAAAGAAAATACTGTGCCGGCTTTGTCTGTCCGTCCGCACTTTATTCTGTCCGCTCTTTTCCTGTCCGCCCTCAGATCTTGAAAACTACTGAGGCTAGAGGGCTGCAAATTGGTATGTTGATCATCCACCTCCAATCATCGAACATACCAAATTTCGGCCGTCTAGCCTCAGTAGTTTTTATTTTATTTAAGGTTGAAGTTAGCCATGATCGTGCTTCTGGAAACGATATAGGACAGGCCACCACCGGTCCGTGGTTAAAGTTTCAAGGGGCGCGGATCATACAGCGTTATACCGAGACCACCGAAAGATAGATCTATTTTCGGTGGTCTTGATTATACACTGTAGCGGCTGTACAGAAAACTCGATTGCGCCGTAGATACTTCGGCGCTTTTTTTTACTTGTGTTCTTTAAATTCCCCTATTTATTTCCAAAATAATTTTGTAAGAGGTTGAGGCGTTTTCTGGATAAGTTACATAAGATTTAAATATTGTATTGTAATTATTTTTGCATTATTAGTTTAAAGCGTTCATGGGATAAATTACTAGATTTCAGTATTGTATTGTAATTATTTCGACAATATTATTTGCTGTTGGAGAAGATCAAGGGCAGCTGGTTCCAAAGCCAGCTGTCATTGTAACAGCTGTTACCAGCTCCAGTTTGGCTCTCTCTCTCTCTCTCTCTCTCTCTCTCTCTCTCTCTCTCTCTCTCTCTCTCTCTCTCTCTCTCTATGAAGGGTAATTGCCAAGCGGACGGCTTTCAGGAATTCTTGTAAACAATTTGGGAAACCTTTGCGTTAAATGACTGGGATCTAACTGACCAAATATTAAATAACTTTCCTCAAAACGAGATTATATGTAAGCGTGCGCGCTTGCTTGTGCGCACTTCCCGACTTGGTAATCTTTGCTTAAAAAGGTCATAAACTTTGGCACTGTCACCAAGTGCAATTCAGAGATACAAATTTTCAGTTTTAGTTTTCTGTAAGAGAAAACTACTGAGATGGCTTCTTGTCTGTCCGTCCGCCCTCAGATCTTAAAAACTACTGAGGCTAGAGGGCTGCAAGTTGGTATGTTGATCATCCACCCTCCAGTCATCAAACATACCAAATTGCAGCCCTTTAGCCTCAGTAGTTTTTATTTTATTTAAGGCTAAAATTAGCCATAATCGTACTTCTGGCACCTTTATAGGCACTAAAACACAGACCACCACCGGACCTTGGCTGAGTTTCCCGGGCCGCGGCTGAGATTTTCGTGGTCCGTGGCTGAGAGTCATACAGCATTATACGCTGTACAGAAAACTCGATTGCGCCGAAGAAACTTCGGCCCATTGTCTACTTGTTTATAAATGGTTTTATATTCAGTCTGATGCTTGTGAAAGCATAAACTTTGCATGTTTCAAGAAATGTTTATTGAACAGATTTTATCAACGAGCATCATAATTGAATCAGAGCCGTTTTCTTACAAGAGAAACTTTGTCCTAGTTAAAAATAACTAATTACTAGTTTCTCGCAAAATGATTCTCTGCATAAACCAGCATACGACTTTGATTTGACCCTGTAGTGGGGTGGTACCGTCAATGCACCCCATGCGGTGCATTGTAGGCATTACTTAAGGTTCTTTGCAGCGTCCCTTCGGCCCATAGCTGCAGCCCCTTTCATTCCTTTTACTGTACCTCCAATCATTGTCATTTTCTTCCATCTTACCCTCCACTCTCTCCTAATAGTTATTTCATAGTGCAGCTGCGAGGTCTTCCTCCTGTTACACCTTTCAAACTTTTACTATCAATTTCCCTATCAGCGCTGAACGACCTCATAGGTCCCAGGGCTTGGCCTTGGGCCAAAATTCTATATTCCATTCCAACACTGATCTGACCTCATTCAAGTTGGGTATTCCAGACCTCGTCTGGAATGTTTTTTTTTTTTTTTGTTTTTGTTTACCTGAGCGTTGCAACTAAAGCCGGAGGTATTTTTACCTGTGATAACATTCACTGGACACTGTGCCCCCCGCCCCCCAACACCCCTCCCACCGTTTAAGTTCATTATCACACTGGGATTATTGAATTAATGATGGCCCGTTCCATTAATTTAGGGTGTCATATTTGTTTTTAATTATGTGCAGGGAATGACGCGTTGTGAGTGATCGTTTGAGAGAGAGAGAGAGAGAGAGAGAGAGAGAGAGAGATAATGTACACATGACGGGAAGGTACATGTAAGCAGATTCTGAAATAGCACTTTTATTTTTCAACAGTTTGTCAGAGTATCTCAGAGAGAGAGAGAGAGAGAGAGAGAGAGAGAGAGAGAGAGAGAGAGAGAGAGAGAGAGAGTGGCGGTAGTAGTAAGGGAATTGTCATGCGTTGCTAAACATTCAAGGCAGTTCAAACTTTCCCAGGTCATCAAATTTAGAAGATTTTAGCAATTATGTCAAACCACAGCAACAGAAAGAGGTCGTTTTCGGCCTATAAGCCCACCCAAGTTAGCATATAGCTTTCATATAAGCTCCCGCCCCGTGCGGATGTTTAGGCCTATGCTTACGTAGGCCTAGAGATTGAGAAACTAGACGAGTCGGTGCAAAAGTAATGTTACGGAAGTGTATCGTATTTTTAATGTAGTTACTGTAATAAAAAGTCAATTAATTGAATCAGAGTCAGATTGGGCTTGGACAAACATCCGAATAAACAAGAAACAAACAAACAAACAAACAAAACTAATTAAAACTTCAAAGCAATCCCGTGAACAGGTCAGAGTAGGCCTATTGTATGCACCCCCATTCTTAGTACTCCAATTCACCAGCCCTGTTTACAGTGACAGTGGCGTAATGAGGAATTCCAAAGCAATTTTAGATGGGATTACTTTCTCTCAGGTGGCGGACTCCATTAAATCCATTATCGTCACCCATTATCACCCATTATCGCGCTAGCTTTTGTGTTGCATAGCGTGAGTATTTGGGCAATAATGAAAGCACAAGTTGTTTCGTTGACAATGGATGTTGCATTAGGGTTAATCCTCTGTTCGGCATGGGTTGTCGGCGTTCCGAGTCCTTGATAATTGAGAGAGAGAGAGAGAGAGAGAGAGAGAGAGAGAGAGAGAGAGAGAGAGAGAGAGAAACTGGATCGATTTTGACAGCCCTGGTCAGAGCAATTAAGAGACAGTCACGAATTGTTTTTATTTGAACTGAGCCTTACGTTCCAGCTCTCTCTCTCTCTCTCTCTCTCTCTCTCTCTCTCTCTCTCTCTCTCTCTCTCTCTCTCTTTTAAGTAGCCTGTTTTTTGCAACGAGGATTTTCAGTAATCGTTATAAATTTCAAAGTGTGATGCCTTCCAGTAAAATATCCATGTTAATATTATTTGATTTTAGTTGCCAAATATTATGTTTTCTGGAAAATTGGAATATTCTTGCTAAATTATTATAACACCTTATATTGCTTTAAGTTATTCCAGATTCATTTGTTTTGTTTATACAAGTGTCTTGTATCCACCTTTATCATATAATCCTTTAATATATATATATATATATATATATATATATATATATATATATATATATATATATATATATATATATATATTATATATATATATATATATATATATATATATATATATATATATATATATATATATATGATATAAATTTCTGACTCACGTCAGGATGGAATTCAGGTCTTTCATTTGAAAGACGAGATCCTGTTGTTGTGTGTTGATTATTTCTAATAATATATATATATATATATATATATATATATATATATATATATATATATATATATATATATATATATATATATATATATATATATATATATATATATATATATATATATATATTATATTTTTTCTGCCCGTGTTAGAATTAGCCGACCGTCCAAATTTAACGAAATGTATAAATGAACAAAAAATAAAAGTATAATGTATTACGAATGATGAATGTTAATGTTTATTGGCGGTAAACATCAGGTAGACACCCAGTGACGTGAATTTACGGTTAGTTAGTAATATAGTGTTCAATGTTTTTGTCAGTGAATGCATATTTGTCAGTGATCACATCAGCTGATTGGTGTGACTCTACACTATGTTGTATAGAAATATATTTTGTTAATATCTTGGATTATTCCGTAAATGTCATATTTTTAGAATATTGATTATTTTTTAAGACAACAGGGCATATATTTTAGTTTTTTCTTAAAGAAATCTATTTTGCCGGCTTTGTCTGTCCGTCCGCACTTTATTCTGTCCGCACTTTTTCTGCCCGCCCTCAAATCTTAAAAACTACCGAGGCTAGAGGGCTGCAAATTGGTATGTTGACCATCCACCCTCCAATCATCAAACATACCAAATTGCAACCCTCTAGCCTCAGTACTTTTTACTTCACTTAAGGTTAAAGTTAGCCATGATCGTGCTTCTGGCAACGATATAGGCCAGGCCACCACCGGGCCGTGGTTAAAGTTTCATGGGCCGCGTCTCATACAGCTTATACCGAGACCCCCGAAAGATAGATCTATTTTCGGTGGCCTTGATTATACGATGTACAGAAAACTCGATTGCGCCGAAGAAACTACGTTGCATTTTTTACTTGTTATTGTTTTTTCTTGATATAATTGCTTATAATTGGGCTTCCGGTAGTCAACTTCATTGTTAAATATGTGACTGTTGTTAATTTGGTCTGGAAGGGTCTTGTAATGCAATTACGTTAATTCTTAATCATTACTGTCCGATACATGAATCTCATTAAGCGTAATAATCCTTACCAAAAGAATGAGTAATATTATTTATCTAGAAATATGTAAATTGCAAGTCGTTCTCGTTTTTCATTTTCACAATATCCGAAAGCGAATCATTATCCAAAAGATATTTTATATCATGAAATGCGGGATGGTTGTTTGCACAAATAAAATCTCATCAAGAAAAGACGGTATTCCGTAGGCCTAAAAATGGCAGGCTTATATTACCAGCTCGGAAATTTTTACAGTCGAATAGAGACAAAAGATAATCTTATTATACTCCGGTTCTCAAAGAATATATATATATATATATATATATATATATATATATATATATATATATATATATATATATACTGTATATATATATATATATATATATATATATATATATATATATATATATATATATATATATATATATATATATAATTTCAGACGGCCTAGGTAATGAATTAATATTGAAACATTACATTTATGATAATATGGGTTGATTTTTGACGGCATGTCACAAAATACCGAAGAGTTGAATTGCATCCTTTCGGCCCCTAGCTGCAACCCCTTTCATTCCTTTTACTGTACCTCCAGTCATATTATCTCTCTTCCGTCTCGCCATCCACCCTCTCCTAACAAATATTTCATAGTGCAACTGCTTTGAGGTTTTCCTCCTGTTGCACCTGTCAGACCTACCTACTCTCAATTTCCAGCCCTGAATGACCTCATAGGTCCCAGTGCTTTGCCTTTGGTCTAAACTGTATATTCAATTCAGTTCAGTTCACTTCAAGACAACGAATCATTCACGCCCCCGTCACGTGACCTCATTTCCTTAAATGAGGTTTTTTTTTTACTTTTTTATTATTTTTCCCCGAAATTATTCTGCTCGGCGACTTCATTCGTCAAGTTCGTGATTGCCTTATCAGTCTTGGCGATTAGCAATTGCATTTCAAAGAACCACGCAACGGCGATTTTCAATATTTCGTCGGAGATTTGGTTAATGAGGATACAGAATTTAGGCCGAAGGCCAAACGCTTGAACCTGTGAGGTCATTCAGCCCCGGAAGGGAAATTGACAGTAAAAGTTTGAAAGGTGTAACAGGAGGAAAACCTCAAAGCAGTTGCACTATGAATCAACTGTTAGAGAGGGTGGAAAGTAAGATGGAAGAAAGAAAATAGGACCGGAGGTACAGTAAAGGGAATGAAAGAGGTTGCAGCTAGGAACCGAAGGGATGTTGCAAAGACCCTCAAATAATGCCTACAGTGCACCACGTGAGGTACACTGACGACACTGCCACCCTGCGGGGGAGATTTGGTTAATGATGCTAAAACCGATTAAATTCTGTTTTAATTTCCAAACCAGTTAATTTTATTTTAATCTAGAAATCCGATTAAATTCTATTTTAATTTCCAAACCAGTTAATTTTTGTTTAATCTAGAAAACCGACTAAATTCTATTTTAATTTCCAAACCAGTTAATTTTTGTTTAATCTAGAAAACCGACTAAATTCTATTTTAATTTCCAAACCAGTTAATTTTTGTTTAATCTAGAAAACCGACTAAATTCTATTTTAATTTCCAAACCAGTCAATTTTTTTTAATCTAGAAAACCGACTAAATTCTATTTTAAGTTCCAAACCAGTTAATTTTTTTTAATCTAGAAAACCGATTAAATTCTATTTTAATTTCCAAACCAGTTAATTTTTGTTTAATCTAGAAAACCTACTAAATTCTATTTTAATTTCCAAACCAGTCAATTTTTTTTAATCTAGAAAACCGACTAAATTCTATTTTAATTTCCAAACCAGTTAATTTTTTTAAATCTAGAAAACCGATTAAAATCTATTTTAATTTCCAAACCAGTTAATTTTATTTAATCTAGAAAACCGATTAAACCCTATTTCATCTACAAACCGGTTAATTTCTTTTAGATTTAGAAAACCGATTAAATTCTGTTCCAAATTCAAATCTCACCGAGGAACGAAGGAAGGACTCTGCTTTCGCTTGTGCTCATTCCCTGCCCCTCGGCTGCGAGGTCAATTTGATTTCGGGTCGTAATCGACTCAATGAAGGGGGGACGGAACGCCCCGGGTTCGGGCAGTTTATGACCGTCTATAGTCAGTTTCTTTGTGTGTTTCTTCTTTCTTGTGGACTGTTTGTTATTTCACAGAGGAATAGGAAGAGGAAGGTGGGGAGAGGAGAAAAAGGAGGAAAGGGAGAAGGAGGAGGAAAGGGAGAGGAAGATGGGGAGAGGAGAAAAAGGAGGAGGAGGAAGAGGAAGAGGAAGATGGGGAGAGGAGAAAAAGGAGGAGGAGGAATGGGAGAGGAAGATGGGGAGAGGAGAAAAAGGAGGAGGAGGAGGAAATGGGAGAGGAGAAAAAGGAGGAGGAGGAATGGGGAGAGGAAGATGGGGAGAGGAGAAAAAGGAGGAGGAGGAATGGGAGAGGAAGATGGGGAGAGGAGAAAAAGGAGGAGGAGGAATGGGGAGAGGAAGATGGGGAGAGGAGAAAAGGAGGAGGAGGAATGGGAGAGGAAGATGGGGAGAGGAGAAAAGGGAGGAGGAGGAAGAGGAAGTGTGGGGAGAGGAGAAAAAGCAGGAGGAAGAGGAAGAGGAAGATTCAATTTAAGTCTTCATTATACATTCCCTGTAGGAGGTAGGAGGTAGTGCCGTCTATGCACCTCACACGGTGCACTGTAGGCATTACTTAAGGTTCTTTGCAGCGTCCCTTTCTTAGGCTCCTAGCTGGAACTTCTTTCATTCCTTTTACCGTACCTCCATTCTTATTCTTTCTTCCATCTTAATTTCCATCCTCTTCTAACAATTGCGAGGTTTTGCTCCTGTTACACCTTTCAAACCTCTTACTCTCAATTTTATTTTCAGCGCTGAATGACCTCATAGGTCCCAGCTCTTGGCCTCTGGCCTAAATTTAATATACGTCCCTTCATTAATCATTATTATTATAAATTCCGTGGACATAATAATGAAAACATTTAATAATGTTTTCAATGTGCAGTTATTCATCTTAATCATTGTCCATTTCTGTTTTTATAAAGATTTAGTTATTATTTTCATTTGAAGTCATTTCTGTTTTAATGTTAAAAAGATTTGCGACCTTATTTGTGCTTTTTTATATTAGAAAAATTACCGGCTGTTTCTGTTTTTCGTTGAAAAGGATTCGAAATCATGCTTGAATATGTGACGTCTAGATTACTTTGGAGCATTCTAGAAATACCAAATTTTGTTGAAATAATTTTTATCTCTGTAACCATTAACTCCCCTGTTTTACTTTATGTAAACAACGAGAGTGTACGGCGAAAACAAATACCACTTCCTTTTTAGTTTTCTGTAATAGAAAACTATTATAAAGATGGCTATATGTCTGTCCGTCCGCACATTTTGTGTCCGCCCTCAGATCTTAAAAATTACTGAGGCTAGAGGGCTGTAAATTGGCGTGTTGATCATCCACCCTCCGGTCATCAAACATACCAAATTGCAGCCCTCTAGCCTCAGTAGCTTTTATTTCATTCAAGGTTAAACTTAGCCATGATCGTGCGTCTGGCACCGCAACAACACATGCCACCACGACCGGCTGAGAGTCTCATGGCTGAGAGTTTCATACAGCATTATACGCTGTATAGAAAACTCGACTGGGCCGAAGAAACTTCGGTGCGTTTTTTACTCTAGTGTTTTTTTTATTTATTTTTTTTTTTTGATAATATGAATCGTGCCGCCTGACTTTATTATTCAAGTGTTGTCCCGCAAAGCAAACTTTGATCGGTAACTCGGACTTTCCCCTTTCGAAGCTCATCAGAATTCATAGATGATTCGAAAGAGCTCGAAAGGATTCCTTCTCTTTCCCAGAATCCGGGAAGAAACAAAGTCTTCGTTTTGGCAGGTGCCAGGATGCTGTGTTTGGAGTGCTTGTTGTTTAGATTTAAACCGGCCTTATGCCAGCACGGGCTCTTGGCCGTGGAGCGCTCGTTGAATGGTTTTGGTTTAAATATGGACTTTGAAAGTTGTTCAGTAATTAGGGGTAATTTTGTATGAGAGAAATGATTTTCTTGCAAGTTGTAATTGCTGCGATACTGATCTCATGGAACCATTGCTGTTTGAAAAGGTTGAGCAGAAAGCAGATAGAGGTTGAGGAAGAGGAGGAGGAGGAGGAGGAGGAAGAGGAACATGGGGAGGAAGAGGAAGATGGGGAGAGGAGAAAAAGGAGGAAGAGGAAGAGAAAGATTGGGAGAGGAGAAAAAGGAGAAGAGGAGAAGGAGGAGGAGGAAGAGGAAGATGGGGAGGAGAAGGAAGAGGAGGAAGAGGAAGATGGGGAGAGGAGAAAAAGGAGTAGGAGGAGGAAGAGGAAGAGGAAGATGGGGAGAGGAGAAAAAAGAGGAGGAGGAGAAAAGGAGGAAGAAGAGGAAGCTGAAGATTCGGAGAGGAGAAAAAGGAGGAGGAGGAAGAGGAAGAGGAAGATGGGGAGATGAGAAAAGGGAGGAGGAGGAGAAAAGGAGGAAGAGGAGAAAAGGAGGAGGAGGAGGAAGAGGAAGAAGACGATGGGGAGAGGAGAAAAAGGAGGAGAAGAGGAAAGGGAAGATGGGAAGAGGAGAAAAAGGAGGGGGAGGAGGGGGAAGATGGGAAGAGGAAAAAAAGGAGGAGTTTTTTTTTTAACTTAGGAAACTAAAATATAATGACAAAAACATGTTTACGTGACGCAGCCACCATGGAAAGAAATTAACACAGTTTCCAATCCATTTTTTATGACGTTTTATTGAGCAGGCGATGGAGCGGTGACCCCATTGCCATACGTTGCATGAGCTCATTTGCTTAATGATTGGCATTCATCAGGGGCATTGTAATGGATTTCAGAGCCATTCAGCCTAGGTATTTGGTGTTGACAGTGCCCATTAAATTCGTCATTTCGTTTTCATGCTGTTGGCAAGAGATTTGTTTCGTTCAATGGGCAAAGCATAACTGGTAATGGCTTATCAATGCTGGTAGGAGTTCACCTTTTTAGAGAGAGAGAGAGAGAGAGAGAGAGAGAGAGAGAGAGAGAGAGAGAGAGAGAAACGTCACTGTCGAAAAACATCAAAAAAAGAGTAAGTTTCCTTTGAATATCCGTTGCATATATTGATATTTAGGCGCTCGCTACAATTTGTGATATCCAGTCATTTTTCACCACTGTATGCTCCTATTCTCACTATGTAACCAAACCATATCGAGGTGTACATAAGCGAAGATACGTCAGCTTATATCCCGAGTTGCAGTTTTGTTTACAACCATATTAACTGCTTCCTAAAGTCGATAATTATAACCGTGTTTCAGACGCGTCTTTATTTTTTTGTTTTTTTTTGTTTTTATAGGAAGAGAGAACGCGGTGTGTCATTATTATTATTATTATTATTATTATTATTATTATTATTATTATTATTATTATTATTATTATTATTATTATTATTTTCTACTGCCTAGAATATGTTACAAACGGCTGTATCTTTCACACCACGCATGCGCAGAGGTACATCACTGCATTCGTGCATTAGTTATTGGAATACCATATGAATTCCTACCTGGAATCGTGTGCTTAATTGAGTATGATTATGACAACCATTCCTACCTTAAATAAGTCTCTACACATCATTTATTTCCTTATAATTTATATCTTTCTCAGAAGAAAATAATATAACTTCAAGAAAATTCCACACTTAATTCACAAGAATTACGTTACGATAATTCCTGTTAGCTAAGGAACTTGGAACAGATGTCAGTGGAGTTGTAATCCCTGGAATATTCATTATAACGATGGTAATCCCTGCAATATTCATTGTAACGAGGGTAATCCCTGGAATATTCATGATAACGAGGTCACTCTTCAAAGTTGTAGGGGGCTGCTTAGAATACCTGGAAAACCATCTGAATCTCTCTCTCTCTCTCTCTCTCTCTCTCTCTCTCTCTCTCTCTCTCTCTCTTTTATTGTTAAGTCTTTGGTTAAAGAAAATTTCCTTGTATTAAGACGTCAGACGTCTAATTTCCCGGAGTATTGAGGTACATTTATCGTGATCATCCGAAAAAAATTAACCGTTTTTTTCCCCCGAGACTGTTTCCCTTTTTTTCCCAAGACCGTCTCTCTTTTTTCCCGAGACCGTCTCTCTTTTTTCCCGAGACCGTCTCTCTTTTTTCCCGAGACCGTCTCTCTTTTTTTCAGAGACCGTCTCTTTTTTTTCCGAGACCGTCTCTCTTTTTTCCCCCCAGACGTTCTCTTTTTTTCCCGAGACCTTCTCTCTCTTTTTTCCCCCGAGACTGTCTATCTTTTTTCCCCGAGACCGCGTTATTATTTTCCCAAGCAACCATTTTTTTCCCCGAGACGGCCTATTTTATTTTTCAAAGAAACCGTCTTTTTTTCCCCCCGAGACCGTCTCTTTTATTTTTCCAAAGAAACCGTCTCTTTTTTTTTCCCCGAGACTGTCTCTTTTTTCCCCGAGACCGTCTCTTTCATACGGTTAATCCGTCAAGAGATCGCTGCTTACGTTAAAGACTAATTGATGAATATACAGTATATATATATAAATATATATATATATATATATATATATATATATATATATATATATATATATATATATATATCTTTATTATGTATTTTTTCCTTCAGTCATCACTTGTCATCAAAGTCATCGTGAAATTGGAATGTCTGTGAAGATGAATATCTCACGGACGGTAATTTTGTGATGTGGTTTTTAATCATCAAGATGACAGAGATCGTATCTGTAGATATCCGTAGCAGGAAACAGCTTTTCATTTATATTCTTCCTTCTTTTTCTTCGGTACGGTTATTAAATAGATGTAAGTCAAAGCTATTCATAGTCTTTATTTTTGAGATCAGCTGAATATTATTATTATTATTATTATTATTATTATTATTATTATTATTATTATTATTATTATTATTATTCAGAAGATGAAGTCTATTCATATGGAACACGCCCACCAAAGGGGCCACTGACTTGAAATTCAAGCTTCCAAAGAATATGGTGCTCATTAGGAAGTAAGAGAAGATATTATTATTATTATTATTATTATTATTATTATTATTATTATTATTATTATTATTATTATTATTATTATTATTATCTGCCTTTTTATCGTCTACGAAAATGGTATCGTTCCTACGGAAACAGTGATTTCATAAATCAAGGAGATTTATCAAACTCGAAAAAGACCAAATAATTATCAGAAGGAAATTATCATATCCACTTTCAACCAATTATTTTATTTAGTTTCTCTGCAGAGGAAATAGCTGGTTACAGTATGACTACAATATCATTTAGGTTAGGCCTACGCGAGGGCCAAAACGTACAAATACGACTACAGTACTGTAGAATGTAGCCGAGTCATCAAGAAATTAATTTCACGCTGGTTTGTCTTTTCAGAACAGGGGAAGTTGGGTAGACTTTTTGGAAGTCTGGAAGTAACTGGGTAACTTTGAGGCTATGTGGAATTGGTGTGATATGTCTTTGATAATAAGTTTGTTTTTGTTTAGCACGAGATGCAGCTGTTAGTATTAAAATATTTGGTTTTTATTTATCACGAAATGCAGCTGTTAATCTTATAATACTTTTGTTTTCATTCGTCACGAAAAGTAGCAGTTAATATTACTTTGTTTTTATTCATCACGAAATGCAGCTGTTAATATTATACTTTGCATTTATTCATCGCGAAATGCAGCTGTTAATATTATACTTTGTTTTTATTCATCGCGAAATGCAGCTGTTAATATTACACTTTGTTTTTATTCATCACGAAATGCAGCTGTTAATATTATACTTTGTTTTTATTCATCGCGAAATGCAGCTCTTAATATTATACTTTTTTTATTCATCGCGAAATGCAGCTGTTAATATTATACTTTGTTTTTATTCTTCGTGATATGCAGCTGTTAATATTATACTTTGTTTTTATTCATCACGAAATGCAGCTGTTAATATTATACTTTGTTTTTATTCATCGCGAAATGCAGCTGTTAATATCATACTTTGTTTTTATTCATCACGAAATGCAGCTGTTAATATTATAATTTGTTTTTATTAATCGCGAAATGCAGCTGCTATTAAGAGTCAATTTACATGTTGGTATATTGTTTTGTGTTCTGTCATATCATATTTCTCGATACGAATTTTTAATACTGTGTGATTACTTTGTCATCAAACTTTGTATGAAAGGAATTTTTTGGGAATACTATATATATATATATATATATATATATATATATATATATATATATATATATATATTATATATATATATTTATATATATATTTATATATATATATATACATATATATGTATATATGTGTGTATTTACCTGTTTGATGTGTCAAGGCAGTATGACAATAGTTTATTTCCGACACTGAAAAAATACCTTTTACTAAACGATTCTCAACTAAAGGAATAATCTTGACGTACTACAAAAGAGAAAATACAATGTCTACAACCCCATCCATATCTTACAAAAAATATAGGCCTGCGCAGGCGCCGTCTCATTACAAAACTTTATTAATCATCTTATTAATCATCTAGATTACAGTGGAAGAAGTATCGAATAAAGATACGCCCTTCTGGAGAAAAATGAGACCTCCGATAAGGCAGCTTCTAGTCTGGAGAGGAAATATCTTTCAAATAAAGCCATTTGACAGGGAGAGATGGAGCACTGGGGTAATTCGATTGTCCGGTAGGCCTAGTTCTTTTCCACCCATGAGAAATATAGGTCTTTTAGGCTTCGGTCGGCATGGAGTTTTTTTTTCAATGTCAATTTTTGTTGTGAAAGGGGGAATAATTATGAATTTGTATAGAGAGGGAGGAGTGAGAGTGATTGTGAAGAGAGAGAGAGAGAGAGAGAGAGAGAGAGAGAGAGAGAGAGAGAGAGAGAGAGAGAGAGAGAGAGGAAGACCGAGTGTATGGAAAGAGTGAGGAGGTGGCGAATGTCTGGAGAATAAGAGGAGGTGGGCAAAATTTTTAGAGAGGGAGATGGAAGACTGACTATATATAGAAAGGGGTGGGCGAGGAAATCTGACTGTATAGAGGAGAGGGAGGGAGAAGGCCATAGAAGCTTAGTTAATGATTAAAAAAAACAAATTTATAAAAACAAACAAATCTTTCAAGGAGCATAATTTGTTTCACCAACAGTGCTTTCAAAGCCATAATTTTCTGTAGAAAGGCATCTGTAAGACCGTATTGTTTTGTAGAAAACAGAGCAAGTTATGTTATTTCTCTCTCTCTCTCTCTCTCTCTCTCTCTCTCTCTCTCTCTCTCTCTCTCTCTCTCTCAAGCTGCGATCTACAACATTCGACTGGCCACCATTAACCCAATTCCTTCAAAGATTGTCAGTGACTGGTGGTAAATGACTGTGTACATTTTGCTTATTCACATAATTCAGTTCTATCTGATTATAGAATGGTGTATGGACAGAGATGATAAGAATTAAAAAAAGACACAACATGGAGGGAAATGAAATTAAACTGAAAGAAGCAAAAAGAACGACGCTGGGAGAGCTATCTTACCTCTCTCTCTCTCTCTCTCTCTCTCTCTCTCTCTCTCTCTCTCTCTCTCTCTCTCTCTTATACAATCTACTTGGCAACGCCTCCCACAATTATATTCCCGAGGAACTTATATTCTCTATATTTTATTCAAAAAAGTTATTTAGTGGTTTAGAAGTTACGCAATGTAGTCAGGATCTTTTTTCGTAGGATACTTATTTTCTGTAGTAATTTTGTAGTGGGGAAAAATTCCTTTAATATTATTCCGTCATAGTGAACAGTTCTCCAAAGAAATCACGCCAATTAGAACTTCGTCGTAAGGAAGATATTTTTTTGAAGATTTTTTAAACTATATTTTCCATAATAAAGTGAATTTTTTGTGTATATTTATATCTTTACCAGGAAGTGAATTTTTAAGAAATTTTGTTATTAGTTTTCTGTAAGAGAAATCTATTGTGACAGCTTTGTCTGTCCGTCCGCACTTTTTCTGTCCGCACTTTTCTGTCCGCCCTCAGATCTTAAAAACTGTTGGGGCTAGAGGGCTGCAAATTGGTGCGTTGATCATCCACCCTTCAATCATCAAACATACCAAATTCCAGCCCTCTAGCCTCAATAGTTTTTATTTTATTGAAGGTTAACGTTACCCATAGTCGTGCATCTGGCACCGCTGTAGGTGCTAACAACACAGGCCACCACCGGCCCGTAGTTGAAAGTTTCATGGGCCGCGGCTTTTAAGTTTCATGGGCTGTGGCTATACAGAAAACTCCACTGTGCTGAAGACTTCGGCGCATATTTTACTTGTTTGAATTGTGATTGGTGACTGATTGCGGAAATTTTCCAAACTATACTTATTGTATTTATCTAGTTATTTTTCAACCTTATATTTTCCACAATAAAGGGAATTTTTAGTGTATATTTATATATTTCTAAGGAAGTGAATTTACTTTTAGATGTTTTTATATATCTGGGTTGGGATTGGTGAATGTTTGGGGAACGTTCCTGATATATATATTTCTGGTTTTTATTCTATTGGAAAAGTAATTTTTTTTTTTTTAACGATATTCACCTTTCCACATTTTTTTGCATGTTTGTATATTGACTTTTGTTAGAGCATTATTATGGAGCGATAAGAAAAAATAATTTGAATACAAGTCTCCGGTAATTTTGTTCATGTAAGTGCCAATATCCTATATTTCTAGGTCTTTACCCCCGTAGGGGGATATTGCCGTCAGTGCACTTCATGCGGTGCACTGTAGGCATTACTTAAGGTTCTTTGCAGCGTCCCTTCGGCCCTTAGCTGTAACCCCTTTCATTCCTTTTACTGTACCTCCATTCATATTCTCTTTCTTCCATCTTCCTTCCCACCCTTTCCTAACAATTATTTCATACTGCAACTGCGAGGTTTTCCACTTACTCTCAGTTTCCGTTTCAGCGCTGAATGACCTCATAAGTCCCAGCGCTTGGCCTCTAGCCTAAATTCTATATTCAGTAATCAATACATTTCTAGGTCTGTACTATAATCGTTGATATTGTGTTGCCAGGTTAATATAATCCAACCAGTCAGTTCTCATTTCCGTTGTAATTTTGTCCCTGTTCATATACAGTTCAAGATGTGCCTCTTGAATCCATAAAGTGGTTTTGCTTTTGTCCTTTTCTCGAGCTTTTGTGCTTTATCTAGTATTCGAGTTCAAGGTTTTTGTTATAAGTTACATAAAGATCAATTTATATTGTATTATTATCGAATTATTCAGTGTACTGTTATAGGCGCGGTCTAGCTTCCATTGACCAATAAGAATGCTGTTATAAAACTTATATTCTGCTTTAGTAATTGATCCTAAATTCCCGTAGGGGGGTTGTGCATTACTTTAGGTTCTCTGTGGCGTCCCTTCGGCCCCTAGCTGCAACCCCTTTCATTCCTTTTACTATACCTCCGTTCATATTCTCTTTCTTCCATCTTACTTGCCACCCCCTCTGAATGGCTTCGACTGCTTTCGTTTTTAGATGTTGTCTGTGAAACCCCACGAGATTCATAGAACATTGTTTTTGGGTCGCCAATAGACCAGAGACTTCGCAAAAAAAAATTTCCGAATCGCTTTACACTTTTGCTGTTTGGTAAAATATTTTTGGTAATTTTGTAGCTGTAACCGTCAATTATTTCCCCAGCTCCTTGCAAAAGTTAAGCCATTTAGCTCAGTTCATTTCAGAATTTGACTAAACGAAAGTAGTGTTACAGAAATTGTAACTCGCGTTTTCTGTTCGATTCTCGTTTACTACTTGATTCCGTTTTTCTGTTCGATTCCCGTTTTCTATTAGATTCCCGTTTTCTATTCGATTCCCGTTTTCTATTCGATTCCCGTTTTCTATTCGATTCCCGTTTTCTATTCGATTCCCGTTTTCTATTCGATTTCCGCCAGCAGCGTTCTCAAATGCAATCTTGTCTCGCTTTTGCATGGATGGAAGCGTAATGGACTCTTTATAACTTACTTGGTGCTTGGGTCCTGCTTTATCCCGAGAGATTGGGGAATATGGTCTTAAATTCCCTCCTGATGTTCTTTCGGGATCAACTCTCTCTCTCTCTCTCTCTCTCTCTCTCTCTCTCTCTCTCTCTCTCTCTCTCTCTCTTTTTTCTTTTTGTGGGTTCAAATCCTGTCGAGGGATGGG
The DNA here is from genome assembly GCF_040412425.1 of Macrobrachium rosenbergii. NCBI lineage: Eukaryota > Metazoa > Arthropoda > Malacostraca > Decapoda > Palaemonidae > Macrobrachium > Macrobrachium rosenbergii. The sequence goes on from NC_089766.1 coordinate 6,735,894, forward strand.
TTTGGGTATATGGGAGTTTCAGATGTTTCTGAGGTTATATATATTTTGTATTTGTATTTATTGTACTTTTCTGTGAGTTATTAAAACTGTAGAGAGAGAGAGAGAGAGAGAGAGAGAGAGAGAGAGAGAGAGAGAGAGAGAGAGGTCATGATTATGATACTGTTGTTACTCTTTGCATATTTGCTAAAGTATCTAAACCAAAAGTAACATTTTTGTTTCTACTTATCATAATCTATATTATTTAAAGTTTTTTTTCCAGAACTCAGTTAATATTCTATATTTTCTGTATAGCTTTGTCCATACTTTCCTTAATTTTCACAAACCGAATATAAATTAGAAAGAACTACAGTATATATCATTATAAAACTCGATTACCATTGTCAGATGCCATATTTACGATTTTTTCTATACACCCAATAGCTATCAAATATATGCCATTAAGAACAGCTGTTAATTTTCAATATTTTTTCGTAACGTGCCATTTTTTTTAATATGATTTCGTCTAGGATTTTTTTAATGGGAAATATATTTCATATTTATGTCGTCCAGTGATTAAGGGATTGAGAAGTTCTTTCTCTTGTAATCCTCGTGTATTCCTGTATCTCCCATTTATCAGTTCGTGTGTCTTGTCCCTCTGAGAGAGAATTATTTTGCCATAGTGAATTAGGATCACCGTTGGAATGAAGTTTTATTTTATTTGTTCATCGGTATATCTGTTTGTTTATTCGTTTTTCGTTTATTTATTTGTATGTTTATTTGTTCGTTCGTTCGTTCGTTTATTTTTTTATTTATTTATTAACTTATTTGTTCGTTCGTTCGTATGTTAGCTTATTTATTTATATATCTTTATTGTGTTTTATTTGTTTATTTATTTACTTATTTATTTATTTGTCCGTCCGTTGGGTCGTTCGTTTGCTCGCTTTATTTGTTTATTTATTTATTAATTCGTTCGTTCGTTCGTTCGTTCGTCCGTCCGTTCCTTTGTTCGTCCGTTCGTTGGTTCTTTTGTTTGTCCGTTCGTTCGTCCGTTTGTTCGTTCGCTTATTTATGTATTTATTCAATCATTCGTTCATTCGCTCGTTTTTTCGTTGATGTATTTATTAATTTATTTATATATATTTATTTATTTTTCCCTACAAACTCGACAACCTCCACATTGTTTATCGTGAGGTTGTTAAGAAAAAACCCCACAATATCGTTCCTGGCTTGAGACGTCTGATTAGCGAATTATTTGTCGAGACAGAGAGAAACGGTTTCCCCAATCCGATTAACCGTCCATCCCAATCGTCATTTGATTAGGGGAAACTAATCCTTGTTTATGGCTGTACACAGATATCTACGAGGGGTGAAGAGCGGTCATATTTGTTTTTAGAATCCGATAGGTCTAGACATTTATTTTTTGTGTGTGTATTCTGTATGAAATAATAATAATAATAATAATAATAATAATAATAATAATAATAATAATAATAATAATAATAATAATAATAATAATAAATAATAATATCTTCGTTTCAAAGGATGGAGTTTGTTTGAAAGAGGGGCTTCCGAAATAAATAAATAAATAAATAATAATAATAATAATAATAATAATAATAATAATAATAATAATAATAATAATAATAATAATAATAATAATAATAACTTCGATACAAAGAATGGAGTTTGTTTGAAAGAGGGGCTAATAAAATAAATAAATAAATAATAATAATAATAATAATAATAATAATAATAATAATAATAATAATAATTATTAATATTATTATTATTATTATTATTATTATTAAGAGTGAAGTTCGTTTGAAAGAGGGTCTTCTTCCAAAATAAATAATAATAATAATAATAATAATAATAATAATAATAATAAGAATAATAATAATAATAATAATAATAATAATAATAATAATAATAATAATAATTTATGAATTATTCTATTATATATATATATATATATATATATATATATATATATATATATATATATATATATATATATATATATATATTATATATATATATATACAGACAGTATATTACGTATATATATTATGTATATATAGTATTTATATATATTATATATATATAATATATATACACACACACACTCAAACACACACACATCTAATGCGTAGGTCATTTCGAGATTGAAATCTTTGTCCCAATGACTATCCTCCTGAGGCCATTCCAGTAGTTTAGTGATATCTCGTCCCTTTGTGTCTTTTAATCAGCAAAATGGCAGATCTTCGCTTCAGCTACTTTTCGTCGACGAAGATGAATGAAAAAAAAAAAAAGGGTCCATTTTCTCTGGCAAAAGAAGCTCGAATCTTGTAATTGATTCTATGAAGAGTTTTGCGGTATTAAGTTTAGTTTAGCTTGGATTGCGATGCTTTTGTTGAGAAACGGAAGAATTTAGTGTCTTTTTGTTTTCATGCCTATATTCTTTGATATTTAAATTATTGTGTGTTGATTTGATACAGTAATTTTTATATAGAAAATAAAAAAAAAATTAGGTTTTGCTACGTCTGTTAAGAAATGGAAGAATTTGATGTTTTTATGTTCTCATATATGAGGCATTGATATTTAAATTATATGCAGTCTTTTTATACAGTCAATTTTGTACAGAAAATTTAAAAAATTGGTTCTGCTACGTTTATTAAGAAATGGAAGAATTTAATTACTATTTGTTTTCATACATTATATAGAGTCTTTGACATTGAAATTATTGTATTTATTATATATATATATATATATATATATATATATATATATATATATATATATATATATATATATATATATATATATATATATATATATATTTTCATATAGAATATTAAAATCTTTCATGGTAATTCTGAAGTAAACCAACTTTGCTTAAACATCTTACAGAAAATATTAACCTTCTTGATGTTTTCATTTGTGCTGGGTTTCACAAAGGAAATCCTTCTCACAGGGTGCTTGTGCGAGCAAGAACCCGTGCTGGCATAAGGCCAGCTTAACCTAACCCGACACTAACAAACAAGTTTTCTGTCATTCTCAGGGAAAGATCTTAACGACGTCCCTTCAGCATTGGGCTGTAATATATAATATAATAATTGGCCAGTTCTTGTGCACGTGTTTAGTCTAAGGAATTCATGAAGTTGGGAAGAATGTAAAAATAAAAGGATTATTTCGTTTTCTGAAGGACATTTATACTCCCTCTTCAGACTGCAAAGTTCTGAAGACAGAGAGGAATTAATTCTTCGGCCAAATAGACAATTCCTCCTCAAGTTTTTCTGAATTTTTAGTTTTCTGTAAAAGAAAACTATTGAGATGGCTTTGTCTGTCCGTCCGCACTTTTTTCTGTCCTTACTTTTTCTGTCCGCTCTCAGATCTTAAAAACTCCCGAGGCTAGAGGGCTGCAAATTGGTAAGTTGATCATCCACCCTCCAATCATCAAACATACCAAATTGCAGCCCTCTAGCTTCAGTTGTCTTAATTTTATTTAAGGTTAGATTTAGCCATAATCGTGCGTCTGGCAACGATATAGTCCAGGCCACCACCGGGGCGTGGTTAAAGTTTCATGGGCCGCGGCTCATACGGCATTATACCGAGACCACCGAAAGGCAGATCTCTTTTCGGTGACCTTGATTATACGATGTACAGGAAACTCGCCTCCGCCGAAGAAACTTCGGCGCATTTTTTTACTCGTTTATTTTGTAGGGGAAAAGGAAATTTCTTCTGAATTTTTAATTTTGTAGAGGAAGGAGAACACCGCCAAAACAAATGACGAAGTGAGCCGTGTAGTGAGTGTTAGAAACACCTCGTAAATGCTTATTTAAAACTGCTACCCCGACTAGGAATCAAGCTAAGAAGTAGAGGAAGGGGGATTATCTCTTAGAAAGGTACAGTTATGAGTATTTGTTTTTCAGTCATTACAGATTTTACCTGTATCGCCCCAGGTGAGATTACCCAACGAATTACGGCAGTAGTTACAAGCCAGAAAATAATGAGTTAATTTTTACCCGTTCCATTCTTCTTTGTGAATTTTCCTCTGAGGAAACTCGTGATTATAATCCCACGTGGGCGTGCCTTACTTCCAAGGCCAAATGAAGATGGACGAGCGGGTAATAAATATCAATGTGTCGGTGCACTCCGGAAGTTAGTGCAATACCGGTCTTATTTTCAGAACGGCCGGAAGTTTGCCGGGTTCTTTGAAGTTTGGGAATGATTTAGAAGTTTGCTGGAATATACCTTTTTATGTTCATGTGAGGTTATTCTTTGCTTTGTGTCGCAAAATTATTTCTAGTTTTTGTTATTAGGCATAGACCAATGGTTCTCAACGGGGGGGGGAGTTGTGACCACAGATTAGCGGGCTCAAACTGGCTCTAGGACCACACAATACGCAGTGTGCATCGGTTCGCACTACTGAGAGGTCACGCTGTGCTTTTTCTCCGTAGCTTGTGTGTTTGTGTTAGGATTTTGTTGCATATTATTTGGAATGCAAATTTGATGCAGACAGTTTTGGAAAGGTGGGGGGAGGGGGGGGGAATGACATTCAGACATATGGTGAAAGGGTGCATTGGCCAAAAGAGGTTGAGAATCACTGTTATATAGACCTATGTTTTCAGAACATTTTATCCTGAATTGTTCCTATATGATACTTATTCTCTACTAAACATGACTGATTAAAACTGTACCAATTATCGGCTGTCCTAGGCCTACCAAGCCAATTAAAAAATATTTACCGGTCACGTCACTCCTGCAACCTCATCCCGTATTCATTTTGACGACTTAGTGACCGTTCCCTTCACTCTTTTATGTAGCTTCGGAAATCCCAACCCGCTTCTTGTTTCCATGATAGGGAATCGCATATCCTTCAAGAGGCGGGTATGTCTCCTCTCTTTCATATTCGGGCCTGGGCTATGTAAAGTTGTTAGGTATCCGTGCCGTCGGCCTCTGAAATAAAAAAAAAACTTATTTGCTTCTTAGCCCGTATTGTTAGAGCGAGGCTGCGGTAATCAATATTATTGGTAATAATTATTCCTTCTTTAATACTTAACAAATACTGATCAATAGCTAATATTTAATTAAACTTCCATCTGTGATCACTGGTGATCAGTGAGGATGTGAAACGTGTTCCACCTTTGGATTGTAATTTCAGTTTCTCTCAGTTTCTCATCAGAGAGAAATACTATCTCGATTTCGCGTAGGTTAGGCTTAAGCCAAGGCCAAATGAAGACGGACGGACGGAGGCAATAAATTTCAATGTGGCCAGTGACTTGATCAGTCTGGATTTGCAAACCGGGCGGAGTTGGAAGAAGGCTGAAGTGTGAAGGTATTTGGATGCTGGGCAGTGACGTCACGTCATTCCGGAGAAGTTTTTGTATTTTGCTGGGTTTCTTAGTGTTTCATTTATTGCGTTTTCGTAGTATCCGTTACTTACGTGAAATTTTAAGGGTTTAAAGTGTTGTGATTGATGTACGCAGCTTGAACACGCGGAATATGAAACAGGGTATGAATATCGGCCGGTTTCATCTTTGTATCTAGAGCATTTTCAGAGGACTTTGAAAATGTCTTAGATGTAAAGACGAAACCGGTCAGATTTACACCCAGTGTTTCATTTCCCTGTGGTAAAGTAGTTTGTGTATATATATATATATATATATATATATATATATATATATATATATATATATATATATACATACACACACACTTACATATATATGTATATAAATATGTACATATATATATATATATATATATATATATATATATATATATATATATATATATATATATATATATATATATATATATATATATATATATATATATATATATATATATATTTGCATTTATTCAACAACTAAAACATGCACATCCAAACGCTTTCACTGGGTACAGTGGCCAGTTTTTTTTTTTTTTAGCAAAGCAAGAATTTTTATTTTTTTTTTATCTTTGCTTTACAAAGCACCGGGAAAAATGCACGCGTTCATTTCCATATATTTGCGGTTTTTTTTTCTCTTTTGTGAAATATTTCGGGAACAAGTCACCTGTTATAGAAAAAGAGAGGAGGTTTTTCTGCTTATTATTTAGGCATCATTTTTCACGGATAATGAGGACGTCAGTGCTTCATTTTTATTCGGGAGCGGTGTCCGTATTTTTCCAGTGGATGCTTTTTTGGAGCTAATTAAAATATATTATTATTTTCGTAATGGATTAGGATATTTGTGCGTTGCAAATGACTTTTTACATCGTCGATTTTAATATTTCTATTTTTGTTTGTATACAGCCAAAATTCCACCCTGTTTTATTTCTTATTTTCCTTAACGCTTTCTGATTCAGTGGATGCTTTTTTGGAGCTAGTTATAATATATTATTTTTTTCATAATGGATTAGATATTTGTGTGGTGCAAATGACTTTTTACATTTTATTTTAATATTTCTATTTTTTTATTTGTATATAGCTAAACTTCCATCACCCTATTTTAATACTTATTTTCCTTAACACTTTCTGATTCAGTGGATGCTTCCTTTTTTTTGTAGCTAATTAAAATATATTATTTTTTCATAGTGTATTTGTATATTCATGCATTGCAAATGACATTTACCTAGTTTATTTTTACATTTTTTATATGCAGCTAAATTTTCACCCTATTTTGAAATTTTTACCCCAACATTTTTAATAGCGTAAATCTTTGTTTAGCTCAGGAACACAGTTAAAACTTATACCTCATTAGTTATGATATTTATAATTATACTGAATTTCCCGTATCAATTATTTCCTCGTTGGGTGAGTCAGTAGAGTTGTCGGCTAGCACTCGCTAGGCCCGAGTTCGAGTCTCCGGCCGGCTAATGAAGAATTAGAGGAATTTATTTCTGGTGATAGAAATTCATTTCTCGCTATAACGTGGTTCGGATTCCACAATAAGCTGTAGGTCCCGTTGCTAGGTAACCAGTTGGTTCTTAGCCACGTAGAGTAAGTCTAATCCTTCGGGCCAGCCATCTCTAGGAGAGCTGTTAATCAGCTCAGTGGTCTGGTTAAACTAAGGTTTACTTAACTTTTTTTCCCATATCAATTATTATCACATAAGTTTCATATGCTGAAGGAATACAAACTGTATTATATTCAGAAGTAGGGTCAAACTGCAGAATAAAAACGGTACGAGTGGTACACATTGATTGCCTCACGAAGCCATAGTGGTTACTTTATAGTGGAGTTAGCCCAAGTTAACACAAAGCAATGTGTAAAGTAGTACCTGTAGAAAGGGAGATAGTGGCTACAATATACTGCCCTAAAATGGAAGACTGCAGTATCTGCAAAAATGCAAAACTGATTTTGCAGATTACTGCAAAGGGGACCCCCTAAATACTTGCGGAAAGCATTGGAGAACCGTTCTGAACTGCAGTAACCTGTGTGTAAAAACGATATGAGTGTTACACATTAATTGCCTCTCGGAGCCGTAGTGGTTATTTTATAGTGGGGTTAGCCCAAGTTAACGCAAAGCAATATCTAAAGTAGTGCCTGTAGAAAGGGAGGTAGTGGCTACACTATACTGCCCAATAGGTGACATATCTCAATTTCGAAAATTTTGCCATACTGCAGTTTTCCATTTTAAGGCTGTATAA
>NC_089766.1:6748507-6756007 GCF_040412425.1 Macrobrachium rosenbergii
ATTAATTAAACTGAGCCGTGTTTTAATGACTTCGTCAAATATTAGTGACATTGATGTGATGTTGTGTTCCTTCTAAAATATTGTCGATCATTTCAGAATTCATAAATAAATTCCCAGTAGGGTGGGGAGTGCCGCCAGTGCACTTAATGCGGTGCACTGTAGGCATTAATTTAAGTTCTTTGCAGCGTGCCTTCGGCCCTCAACTGCAACCCCTTTCGTTCCTTTTACTGTACCTCCTTTCATATTCTCTTTCTTCCGTCCTACTTTCCACCCATCTCCTGACAATTGATTCATAGTGAAACTGCTTTGAGGTTTTCCTCCTGTTACATCTTTCAAATCTTTTCACTCTCAATTTCCGTTTCAGCGCAGAATGACCTCATAGGTCCCAGTGCGTGACCTTTAGCCTAAATTCTGTATTCAGTCCAATTCTTAAAGAAATTGACTCCCTAATGTACGTTTAGTTGGGGAAAGTGTTAGAATGAAATTTATAGGAATTTTTGTAGACCTTGGCAAATACTGTATAAAAATGAGAGAGAGAGAGAGAGAGAGAGAGAGAGAGAGAGGGGGAAATCAGATATTCTCTTCAAATTAAATTTACAAACTTAATGGTAAGTTCATATATGAGAAAAGTCTTCATTCCACAGTAAATTGGAGAGAGAGAGAGAGAGAGAGAGAGAGAGAGAGAGAGAGAGAGAGAGAGAGAGAGAGAGAGAAACATACTTTTCAATTTATATTTAAAAATTCAAAAATTTAAGATGATTATGCGAAAAATCTCCATTCCACGGTAAATTTAAAAGAGAGAGAGAGAGAGAGAGAGAGAGAGAGAGAGAGAGAGAGAGAGAGAGAGAGAGAGAGAGCAAGATATATACTTGTCAAATTAAATTTTAAAAGCAAAGATGGCAGAGAGAAAATAGAAAATAACCGATTCACCGTAAATTTAAGCCAGAGAGAGAGAGAGAGAGAGAGAGAGAGAGAGAGAGAGAGAGAGAGAGAGAGAGAGAGAGAGAGAAAGAATAGAGAGAAGGAGATATATGCCTGATTCAGCAGGTTAAGGCTGAAAAGCCGAGTTCTAGTAACTCAATAACCTATTGATTTTGATATCTGGCTCTGTGTGTGTGCTACCCTCCCCTCTCTCTCTCTCTCTCTCTCTCTCTCTCTCTCTCTCTCTCATATTTACCTTGGAATGATTTTTCTCATAAGCTCCTTAAATTTGTAAATTTTTAAGTATAATTTGAAAAGTATATTTCTCTCTCTCTCTCTCTCTCTCTCTCTCTCTCTCTCTCTCTCTCTCTCTCTCTCTCCCAAAAACTTCTAACTGAAGAAATAAAGGGATGATTTTTCATGCAATTCATATCTAGGTAAACTTGGCTTCTGAATAGAGAAACTGGACCGTTAACTGTAGCCTGAGAAGAGATGTCTAATGTCAGTGACTGAGTTCTTAATTTTGGAGGGAAGGGGGCTTTAGGTGGTTGGATGATGCGGGGGCGGGGGGGGGCGTTTGGTTTAGGAGGTTGTCAGTGCAGTGTATTTGATATTGTGCTTGATAAACAGATGGGAAATATAGCATTAAAGATTTAGTGTATTTAATAATTCACCTAATATTATCCACTAATATTTGTGTATTTACACAAAATACTATACGCAACAGGGCATACATTATTTTTTTATGATTATACAATACACCAGGTATGGGTATATATACATTCTAATATGAACTTTTAACCTATGTGACCTTTGGTGTTGCGACGCCAGTTAAATGAACAATCAGACAGTCATAATAATTAACGTATATACAACGGCACATATTAGTACTGAATTTAAAAACAGTTTAAAACCTTTTTAATTATAAAACATTTTTTGTCGAGCAATTTGTGCATTAGAACAATACTGCTACTCCGGTTATTATTTGTGGAGAATGACAAAACAAAACAAGGTATTTCATTGCTTTTATGTTGGCAAATAGTGCACTGCTGCCCACGTATTTATTGCAAGCAAATAGGACCTTTGCCAGTCAGTGCATCATTTATGAGTTGTTCCAGATTTTGATCAATGTACTGCAAAACATGGCTAGCGCTGGAGGGAGGTTTTGTTGCCTTAACGAGAAAAAACATATTTTTATTTAAAGGCAGAATTATTTAGGGTTCATTCAAGCAGCAACTATTATATATATATATATATATATATATATATATATATATATATATATATATATATATATATATATATATATAAATTCACAGCAATGCTGTGAATTTTCAGACAGCAGTACTGTGGAACAGGGACTCTAGATGTCATTCCAACAACAAGAATGTCTTATAATTTCATACAATTTTACATATATTTAGAAAGTAAAAATCCATGATGTTCCCTGAACGACCCACATTTTCTATGCAGTTGCTTATATTTCACCTCGACCCTTCATGAATCTCCAAAGCATTTTTGCATTTCTGAGCGAAAGCATATCGTCCAGATATCGCAGCCAGTAAATTCTTATCCGTGGAAGCCTTTCCTTCTCGTGTAACCTTTTTACGAGAATTTTTCACGAGAATTTTCCGGGGGAATTTTCCGCTCGAACGATCTGCCAAAGTTTCCCCTTCCCTCGATCTGCTGAGCTTCAGTGGGATCCGTTTTCTATCTCCCTCGCCCTTGTCAATGAAACTGAATATCGAGGAGAATATAGTGTGTCTTTTTCGCGTCTTCTTCTTCTTCTTCTTCTCCTTTTGTGAATTTCCAAGAAAGATGGTGTGTGTATATATAAATCACGCGTCTTCTTGAACGTCAGATATTCTCTATCTCTCTCTCTCTCGAGTTCTTTCCTTATAGGCTGTGAAGCCAAGGGTTCTTATTTTTAACATTCATTTGTTGGTTGTGTAGTATATATACATACACAGACACACCTGCACGTGCACAGGTGCGTGTAGGTATACATTTATGTACACATATGTGTGAGTATTTTAAGTATTGGGGAATACTTATTCAACTCATAGTAGTATATTCCCGTAACCATATAATTTGTTTATTACGTGAGTTTGATATTTGCGGCTTCGTTGCTCACGAGCTTTTAAATTTTGCCGATCTAGAAATGATTTAATATTAAAATATTTAACAGTGTATGCTTAAAGTGAACTCTGTGAGCTTCAAGGCTCTCTTAGATAAAGTCACGGGTGGGGTAACACCGGCACCCCCCCACAACCCCCCGTCTGAAACCAATCACTGATTTCGAATTTTGAGCCGGGTCGCATTTTCCCGAGATGTAACCGAGTAGCGGGACCTTTCCCTGAAAAAAGCGGGACGCCATATCTTAAAAACTAACCATAGAATTTTCTTGAAAATAATCTCATTGTTTCCCACACTCAAATCATCTACGGTTGAAACCGTCGGTTGTTATCTAACCCAACCTAACTTAACCTAGCGCAACCTAACCTACAGTAGGGTCATGACAAAAAAAAAAAAAAAAAAAAAAAAATCGGGCCTGGTGCAGCACTACCATATATTTCAGGAATTTGCTAACAGGCATTGTTACAGATTTTTGTGACGGGACATTGTTTCTTAGTTGCAAGCTCTGGGATTCTGCTGCAGTTTCTTTGTTCTCAGATTTCTAGAACTCTTTACACTGCCTGAGGATAGGTGTCGTTTTTCTTCAGTCCAGGGCTTATATAAAATTCATGTTTGTTTTGAACCGACAAGAGGGAAGTATTTTGGTTTCTGCTTCTCTGGTGAATAGCGTAAATACTGTGGTTTTGTTTGTATTTGGTACGAGAAAATATTTATATGCATGTACTTGTATTATAAATGCACTGCGGGAAAATCTTGGTTTGCATACGTCAGCCCAAAAGGGTATTCGATATTTTTTATGCCTCCAAAGACTGACAGCTGTAAGATTTTTATAAATATTTTTTGTAATTTGTTTAGGAATATTTTTTGCAACATTTTTTGAATATATTTTTTGCAATATTTTTAAAATATTTTTTTTGAAATATATTTTTAAAATATATTTTGTGATATTTTTTTTTAGAAAGTTCTTTATTGATATGCGTTTCTTGTAACTGGAAAAAAGTTGGGTGTTAGTAATTCAATTCAAATTGGTTCCGAAACAAATCAGTTTTGTAAATTAATTACCTGTATTTGTGTGTCCCGAGGTAGGCTTGAATATTGAATTGAGATTTTCAAGTAATAAGTGGGAAATTAAATATTACATAAAATATAAAATAGACACATTCCAAGAGAGACAATTACATAAAATATAAAATAGACACATTCCAAGAGAGACAAAATGGGTTTAAAATAACTTTTTGCTTTTATCGAAATTAAACGTAACTTAAAATAGACACAATCCATGAGAGACAAAATGGATATTAAAACAATTTTTTTTTTTTGCTTTTATCGCATTTTATTAGCAAATATAAAATATACAAAGATTCTTGGGTCATTCAACGTCACCCACAGTCGCAAATTAGATGCATTTTTTTATTTTATTTATATCTATTAAAAATTAACTGATATAGACTCCCACTGTTATATAACAACATCATCGGATATAAACTCAAAAACTCTGTGAAAGGGGAAGAACCAGAAATATTTTCCGTTTATTTAAAAAGTTCAGGGTGAGATTCGTCCTGGAATCATTTTTAATGGAAACTTTTATTATAATTATTATTATTATTATTATCATAACATTTAACTCCAAACTGCCTCCCAGCCCCAATGGGTATCTTTTTAAACAGTTACAACATTATGCCGAAGTTTATAACACAGACAAATATTTTTTATATATATATAATTGTTTTTTGTAATAAAACTTTTTTTTTAGAGGTGGCGAAGACCTATATATATATATATATACCCCTTCTCCATTTTTTTTTGCTTTGAGTGCCACCAGCCTGAGAGAGAAAATTACAAATCGACAGTTGTTTAGTTTTTTTTTTTTTTTGACGTAACTTAAGCCTATAGGGTGATTTGGGGAAAAGTGGGGGGCTGGTGGGACCAAAACATTTAAGTTGGAAGCCACTTGTCATTTTTCTTTTAAATAGGAGTGACGTACTCTCTCCCCATCCTCTGTCGGGCCAGGCTAATTTATATGCTTTGAATGTTTATACTAATCCTGTTTGAATCAGGGTATTGTCAATTGGTTTTAGCTGAAGCTGGGGGTCGAATCTTCAAAATGAACGTTGGTATATCTTTTGGTATGACTTTGGTATATCTTAGGTACATCCCTTGAATGGCCTACAACAGGATTAGGCTAACTTCACTTAGCTCAGCTACGAAGTAATTATTGTATTATTCTAATCTCCAAAATTTAACTACAAGAGGGCCGACAGAGAATGGACAGAGTACATTGCACCAGTTCCACGTATGATTTTTCATTTGTTTTGACTCGTGATTTGTCGAAGCTTGTGGGAATTAAGTCCTTGGACTTCTCCCCTCCTCCTCCTCCTCTTCTTCTTCTTCTCCTCTCTTCTTCTCCTGCCTCTCCTCGTTCACACACGGAAAGCGGTTGACCAACGAAATCTATTCTCGATCGCATATTCTAACAACTTTGTACATATTCACAGATAACAGACTATACATTTGACATTAAAACACCTTCAAGTATTTACAGTCACATGTTGAAATAAGGTCAATAATCATCCCATTCTGAAGACAAAGTCTGAATTGACTTGAGACCATGGCAGTGTGCCTGCAACTCTGTTGCCATGCTTGCAGTAACTCGTTCAGCACAAGTTCAGATCTGTATAAGTATCTTTGGGGTACAGATACGTACGCCGAAGATGATTCTGGTCTGAAATGTATATGGCTGTGTGGATATGTTCTCAGAAGAAACTTGTGTTAAGTTACCTTTGTTATCTGACATAAATGGGTTGTTTTATGCCAGTGTACCTTAGCATGACAACAACAGCAGTTTTATTTTGGTTTTAAACAGTAGTCTCATAGTCGATGCAGATGATGTCCTCAGAATGGGCGCGTTGTCACCAATTGTCTTTCTCAGCCGGTATGAGAAGGTCCTGAGTGGTACTTTTGATACCATGGCCATTATTCACCGCTGCAGTTGCAGCAGCTACAACCTTCTTTTGCAGTCTCAACTGGATGTGATGGATGACAACGGCGATGAAGAGTGACACTAACGATAGTGCCAGAGCACTTCCTGCAACCAAGTAGACCCAAGGCAACGCAGCCCAGAGGCCACAGGCTGCCGTCCCTTCGTCTAAACCTGAGGGACAGTGGTAAGTCCCATCACACCAGAGTTCCTGAGGGAGACAGCCTTGTATGTCAGGACAAGGGGTCTTGCAAGGGTCTTCAAATGATGAAAGCTGAGAGGCCATTTTCAGAGGTCGCCAGACACTGACCCATGAAACCATAAAACGACCTGAATAGTTCCCAGTGTATTCTACAAAGAGATCGCGTGATTCCATCTTCTTCGGGTCTTCTAATTCGTCTTCGTATTCTAAGATTGGCCCAAGAGTGGTACTGGTGATATTGCTCTTGTTGTCCCACGAGTACAGATCGTCGTCGTAGTGAAACTGGAATTCGTAATCTTCCCATCCACTGCTGAAGATATGCGTGAAAACGTCCCTTCGTTCTGGGCATATGGAGGCGAGGGGAGAATCGCCCCCTGCAGCGTAAACGTTGATGCGAGAAGCGATCTCACAGTTCTTTTCCAAAGCGCTGAACCCGCGAACTCTCAGGAAGAGGAAATAGGTATCTGTAGCAGCAATAAGCCTCGGCTGTGTTGCACAGAGGTCCCCTCTTCCGTAGCCTACCGTGAAAATTACCGTAACGTCCATTTAGGTGTCTTGTGGTTTCGTTACATCTTTCTATGATTTCTTGAGGGGCCTCCGAGATGTAGTATTCACCCTCGAAGAAGTAGTCGTTGTAGTCACTCGAAGGAGACATCTTTGGTATTGAAAATATCAGCTCTAGTTTATTAGTGTATGAAGTGATAGTAAAAGGATGATGACGTGATATATTACAAAGGCAAGCGCGCTGCAGAGGGACGTTTATCCAGGGTTCTTCTCTTATCTGGATGGAGGGGTTTCCAGGTTCACCGCCGTGGGAACACTCGTGGCGCCCAGAAGACTGCCGGTGAATTGTCATACAGTCAGGCCCCATTTTCGATCTGAGTATCTTCAACGTTATCCGCTGGTAGCTTGCGACTTCGAATGTGTAGACACACCGCAGTCTCCTGGCGCCGCCCCTGCCAAACATGAACACATCCCTAGGAGACGCAAACAACCTGTCGGGACGGACTGTGAACGATCTGTCGCAAGGTCCTCCTCCCGGCGTGGGTGTACCCCACTGCCTGGTGTCGACAAATTCGTACCTAGCTAAGAATTCGACGTGAGCTGGAGCCGTTCCCGCGGCATAACGAAGAGACAGAGTCATCGCTGGATCATTTGAGATGTAGCTGTCATACGGTGAGCAAGAAGATGAATGGGGTCCAGGGGCATGGACGCCACTACAGACACGAGGCAGTTTGTCATGTTTACAGAATCTTCCGAGAAG
>NC_089766.1:6761007-6798507 GCF_040412425.1 Macrobrachium rosenbergii
AAGTGGAACCACTTAACTAAATTAGTAAGAGCATTTAGACACCGTCCTCGCAGCGTCGGTGGGAAGCTGCCCAGCTTATTCGCCATCATTAAAACAAAGCGGTGCATTGTGGGAGGACATTGTTACGAAACACGAACAGTTCGCTCGATAATGAAGGGGAGATTAGCGAGTAAAGAGAGAGCTCATTTAACAGAGAGAGAGAGAGAGAGAGAGAGAGAGAGAGAGAGAGAGAGAGAGAGAGGAGAGAGAGAGAGAGAGAGGTCTAGGAAGAACGAGTGATGATGAAGGATTTTTCCAAGCTTACGTTGGTAACGAGTCTGTTTTTAGATGTAGTCCTTCCCAGTTTTAGGGGTTTTTGGTAGCGTATGGTACGTGCTTTCAAGCGATTTTAATAGATTTTGTTTTCAACGCGTATGGTACGTGTTTTCAAACGATTCTAATAGATTTTTTTCAACGCAAATGTTACGTGTTTTCAAGCGATTTTAATAGATTTTTTTAACGCGTGTGCTAGGTGTTTTCAAGCGATTTTAGAATTTTTTTGAACGCGTATGGTACGTGTTTTCAAGTGATTTTAATATATTTTTTCAATGTGAATGTTACGTGTTTTCAAGCGATTTTAACAGATTTTTTTCAACGCGTATGGTACGTGTTTTCAAACGATTTTAAGAGATTTATTTCAACGCGTATGCTACGTGTTTTGAAACAATTTTAATAGATTTTTTTTCAACGCGTATGGTACGTGTTTCAAGCGATTTTAGTAGATTTTTTCAACGCGAATTTACATGTTTTCAAGCGATTTTCAATGTGTTTGTTTATTATTTTGAAACGGTGTCAAGTTTTTTTTAACGCGAATGGTACGTGTTTTCAAAAGATTTTAATAGATTTTCTTTCAAAGCGAATTTTACGTGTTTTCAAACCATTTTAATAGATTTCTTTTCAACGTGTATGTTACGTGTTTTCGAACGATTTTAAGTTTTTTTTTACCGCGTATGTTAGGTGTTTTCAAGTGATTTTAATAGATTTTATTTTCAACGGGTATGTTGAGTGTTTTCAAGTGATTTTAATAGATTTTATTTTAAACGCGAATTTCACGTGATTTCAAACGATTTTAATAGATTTTTTATCAACTCGTATGTTGCGTGTTTTCAATCGGTTTTAACAGAATTTTTTTTAACGCATATGTTACGCGTTTTCAAACGATTTTAACTGATTTTTTTCAACTTGTATGTTACATGTTTTCAAACGATTTGAAGAGATTTTTGAATCCGTATGTTACATGTTTTCAAGCGATTTTAATAGATTTTTTTTAACGCGTATGTTACGTGTTTTCAAATGACTTCAAGAGATTTTTTTTCAAGGCGTATGCTACGTGTAGTCCAACGATTTAGAGATTTCTGAACCAGTATTTTACATGTTTTCAAACAATTTTAAGAGATTTTTCAAGGTGTATGTTACATGTTTTCAAACTATTTTAAGAGATTTTTGAACCGTATGTTAGGCGTTTTCAAACGATTTTAAGAGAATGCGTATGGTACACGTTTTCAAAACAGGAGGTACGAGTCGTCTGCTACTTTAGTTTACTGTATGGAGTTTTGAATTTGAGTCCATAACTGTAAGTTATATTTTTAAAAGTATAATTCATTCTCACGCACTTTTTAACAGATAAAAGATTTCAAACAATCCCGATAGTTGAAAGTGTTCATATATACAATTTTCACACGCAGCCAAAAATGATTTCCACCCGTCGTTTCCTGACAAAATGAAAATTACGCATTTTTATATTTTCATGAAGGGCTGGCACTTTCAGTCCCCAAACCCCTGCTTTGCAGATCATTGATGTTCATGAGTTGCAGCCTTATTTATTTATTTCATATCAAATATAATATAAATATTATATATATGTATTTATATTATATAGTGTATATACTGTGTATATACATATATATATATATAATATATATATATATATATATATATATATATTTATACTTATATATATATATATATATATAATATATATATTTATATATATATATATATATATATTTATATATATATATATATATATATATATATATATATATATATAATATATATATATATATATATATATATATATATATATATATATATATATATATATATATATATATATATATACATATACACAGAATCCACTGGTCACTTTTCACCAGATATGTATGTAATTGTAATACCCATAATGCCCTCTTACCTTCTCGAATTCTCCACACTATTTGGGATAACGCGGATCACTACAAAGCCTGAGATCCAAATGCAAGATTATGAAGAAATTCTGACGTCAGAACGAGGTCGCGTTGGTCGCGTTACCGACCCGACCACGAGAAGGTGGTCAGGTCAGGTCGGTAACGTGGCCTCGTTTTGATGCTAAGGCTGCGGGTTCGAATCCCACTAAGGACACCAGAATTTCTTTATTTATTCTTGTACTCGATTCTCAGGTTTTTTGTTGTGAGAAGCGCATTAAAAAATTGTGAAGATTTCGAGAGGGTACGACAGCATTGGCGTTATTACAGATACATTTATATATGTTAATTAATTGTACAATTAATTTTCATTAACTAATTTATTTAATTAATTCACTTATTAATTTTATTAATTTATTTGTTGGTTAATTATTAATATATTTTTATTAATGTATTTTCATTTATTATTATGGGTTAAATTAATTATTTGACTAAATTTATTCATTTATTTATATTTGTTTATTTGTTCATTTATTTATTAACTTAATTAATTAATTTATTGAATGATTTAATTAAATGAACTGATAATTCATTTATTCATAATTTATTAATTAATTCCATTATCTTTTAATTCATTAATTAATTTATTAAGTCATTCATTCGTCTATTTATTAACTAATTCATTTATCTTTTAGTCAATTAATTTATTAAACAATTTAATAAAATAATTCATTCTATTCATTAATTCAATTATCTCTTAATTAATTAATTTATCAAATAATGATTTAATTAAATTAATCATCCATTTATTCATTCAATGATCCATTCATCTATGACATAATTTATTCAACCATTCAACCATTCATCCAATGATCTATTTACTTAAGACTGACAGCTAAGGTCACTCACGCGTGCATCCTGGTGGCTCGTCACTGTTGTCCGAACAGTCTTGCTGACCGTCGCAGTACCGGTCCAGACTGACGCACTGGCGGTTCCTGCACGGAAAGTCCGTCACGGTGCACGCCCCGTACGAAGCTTGCACGCCCATGCTCGTCCATAGGGTTAGCCACAGCCACCACACCCACTGCAATGACACAGAGAGAGAATAATGTACAGTTGTTGATTCGCTGTTTTTGTGGCATTGATTGCATAGTGAAGGTGTATGTATATATATATATATATATATATATATATATATATATATATATATATATATATATATATATATATAATATTATATACATATATATAATATATATGATTATATTATATGTATGTATATAAATATATACATATAATTATACAAATGGTTATATATAGTCTGGATTATATAAAAATGTTTGTTGAATTACAAACAACTTCTCTCAGTTTCTGACGAAATTATATTAAAGACAAACGGTTAAGATATATATGTATATATATATAATACATATATAATGTCAAAAGATGGTAGAAGTCGCTTGTAATTTTAAAAAAAATTTTTCAAAATTCTGATTTTAACAAAAAATTTTTTTCAAAATTCAGATTTTAATTCTATTTCTCAACGTCTCGAATGAAACAACTTGTTAATTCATTTGATCTGCATGTCGGCCCCATGAAAGGCATAAAAAAAAACCCATTTCCGAAATTAGGAGCGTAATTATGGTGAGAGGACCCCGCTGGCCTCCTCCCAAAGGTGGCGTGACAAAAATTAATAGCCCGGTTGTGAAATTAATTTTTGGCCTTAAAATGAATTCGTTTCACTTTTACGGGGCTTCTGTTTTGTTTCAGGTTTTATTTAATCGCTTTAAAGGGAATTAAATTAATTCTTTATGAGCACCGTCAACTTTCAGTTGGTGCCTGCGTCGCATATCAACTACTGTATTTGCATTGTGTAATGTTTTTGTTTTTATTTGTGGTGCTATATTTATGACTGATATATATATATATATTATATAATAAATATATACTATATATACAGTATATATATTTATTTTATGTATGGATATATATTCATAGTATGTATAAGATACATTAATGTGCATGATCATCGTACTTGCAGATCTACGTATAATTATACTTTGCAAATAATAGGCGCCTTCATCTATATACGAGCGTCTCTGCATTTATACATGCCTCTATGTATCCACACATAAAAAAATGTATGAGAATGATTTGTGTAAGAACTCGTGTGTGTGTGTGTGTGTGTTTATAGGTTCTTCCAAGCACACACACACACACACAAGCAAGAACTTTGACAAACTTTTTACAACGCATCCACCACTATCTTTCTATAAAAAAAAAAAAAAAAAAACTTTGGCTGGCAAGGTACCCATCCCACATCTCGGTTTAGGTGACGTCCCTGGCGTATCATTACCCTGTTCGCTCCAAGTGGCATAAGGGAGAGAGAGAGAGAGAGAGAGAGAGAGAGAGAGAGAGAGAGAGAGAGAGAGAGAGAGAGAGAGAGAGAGTCGGCTGATAAAAATTCGTCATTTGAAGAGAGTTTTGAGAGAGAGTCTTCCGTTCGAGAGAGATATTTTGTAGTCAGAGGATCTTTTCAGAGAGAGAGAGAGAGAGAGAGAGAGAGAGAGAGAGAGAGAGAGAGAGAGAGAGAGAGAGAGAGAAATTTGTCGTTTAAGGACCATTTTCTTTTAAGGCTTCCGTTCACTGGAATGTTTTTATCTTTTCGAGAGAGAGAGAGAGAGAGAGAGAGAGAGAGAGAGAGAGAGAGAGAGAGAGAGAGAGAGAGAGATTTGTCGTCAGAGGACAATTTTCCTTCAGGGCTTCCGTTCACTAGAATGTTTTCATATTGGAATGTTTTCATATTTTCGGAGAGAGAGAGAGAGAGAGAGAGAGAGAGAGAGAGAGAGAGAGAGAGAGAGATCCTGTGAAAATTTGTCGTCTGAAGACAATTTTCCTTTCAGGCTTCCGTTCACTGGCATGTTTTCATCTTCTCGGAGAGAGAGAGAGAGAGAGAGAGAGAGAGAGAGAGAGAGAGAGAGAGAGAGAGAGAGACTGGGTTGCATGCAGCCAGATAGAGGGCGATTAAAGTGGGGTTTGTTATTTTCGGTTGGCACAGTTTATAATCAGGTTGTGATCCTATTTTAGAACTGTCCTTTTAATTTCTTTGTTGTTATATTTTCCGAGCTATAATTTTGTTTACTTATTGAAACGCATATGTTTGGATGTCGGGATGTTTTTTGATGTTTGCAAAACATTTTCGTGGGTTTATAATAGTCCCACGTTTCTAGTGTTGATGGTAAGAACTATAATGGTAATGTTCCCATTTCAGTAATAAGAGTAAGGTTTAGTAATTTTCATCACAGGTTTCATACTGCATTTAAACACATCTCTTAAAATATTAGCAATTGTCAAAGTATTATAATATATTACCATTCCTTTTAAAAGTTCTAGTTTTTGCAGCATTTTCCTTATTATATGCATGAATCTGAGAATAATTTTCTTGGTCTCAGCATTGTTTCGAGAATAATGTGACTGGACTGAAAATTGTATTTTCTAAACTTACAGGATGACCCTCTGTGCAGCTTCAGACCACTTCGCAGATTTGTGGTCGTACAGCCAACGTAATTGGTTCTGAGAGCGCCCCGATGCTCTCCACTGAAGAGGTAAGCTTATAATTTATTTTTTTCATTTTAAAAAATTTTGTTGATTATTATTCCTCGTGTTGAGGAATGAGACCAGTTAGGACGGCCGAAGAATCAGAAAGACAACAGTTAAACAGGAATCTTAAGCGGAAATTCTTTTCATATCGGTTGTTCCTAATACCTCTGTCCAAGGATAAATAAATACCTGACGCATTCAGGACCGGAGATTTGTAAAGCTCAGAGCAAACTGGTGTTTGTTTGAAAGCTAAGATGTAAAATATTACTTCCGTCGGATATAGACGCGTGTATAAGACGAATGTTGCATTCAAGAAATGATAGAGTTTAAAGCCTAGTCATTTTAAATATAGGTTATTGACTTCCCTGATTCCGCATGTAGAATTTGAAGTTTGGTTGCTAACTGGGGATAGAATTTTGTAGGAAATGATAGAAAAATGCCTAAAGTGTAATGTATAGTGTAATATACACATACACATATACATACGCAGTAGGCTTTACTCACCGTTACTAAATCGCTTCCCTTGTATGTATAAATGTATTCCCCGTAAGGGGGCAGTGCCTTCAGTGCACCTTGTGTGGTGCTCTGTAGGCATTACTTAAGGCTCTTTACAGCGTCCCTTCGACCCTTAGCTGAAACCCCTTTCATTCCTTTTACTGTGCCTTCGTTCGTAGTCTCTTTCTTCTATCTTACTTTCCACCCTCCCCTAACATTTGATTCATAGCGCAACTGTGAATTTTTCCTCCTGTTACACCTTTCAAACCTTTTCACTGCCAGTTTCCTTGTCAGTGCTGAATGACCTCATAGGTCAAAGCGATTTGCCCTTGGCACAAATTCTATATTATATTCTATTCTATTCAGTATAAATGTTATGACTGCATGTAGTAAACATCTTTATTTACCTGCGCTCCACCTGCGAGAGAGAGAGAGAGAGAGAGAGAGAGAGAGAGAGAGAGAGTCAGCGCCACTTGAATATGTCACCTTTATGCAGTGTGAAGAAATCAGGTAGGCTGGGTTGTAGGTGGCAGTGGTCTCTCTCTTAATGCTGACGTCAGCATTCCTATTTTGAAGTACTTCCTGACGTCACCAGAACGCAAATGAGTTGTCTCTTGGGATTAGTGATTGCAGAAAAATTGTTTGTTTTTGTTTGGGCTCTTTTTTTTCTTGGTATTTTTGCAACGAGGAAGATTTTTGTTTTTATAGTGATATTTTGGTTTATATAAACTAGGTCGGTTTTGTATAGTGCGTTTGTAAAAGTAAATACTAGTATTATTACGTGAGATGTACTTATATTGGCACACAATATCTATACAAATATATATATATATATATATATATATATATATATATATATATATATATATATATATATATATATTATATATATATATATATATATATATATATATATATACACATACATACATACACACATACAGCATACATATAAACAGAATGGTTGATTGTATTCACAAAATTGACAAGCTTTCAAGGACTAACTGTCCCCATCGTTCGGTAGACGTTAGTGCTCGTATGATTGCACAGTACAATTGTGAAAGTGATTAAGCTTGATATATATATATATATATATATATATATATATATATATATATATGTATATGTGTGTGTGTGTGTGTGTGTGTGTGTGTGTGTGTGTGTGTGTGTGTGTGTGTGTGTGCGTGTGTGCGAGTCATCTTGATTTTACAAAATCATTTTTAGACGCATAACAAAAATGTTCACAAATCGAAATACCCGTGGCATACAAAACTCAGCGTAACTCACTTCTCTCATGAATTACACTTTTTTCGACATGACGACGACGACGACATGACAGCTGGCTCTCGTCATTTGGCCATTTCATGAATATTTAAAAACTCATCACTGATGAACATGATACCAGATTTTTTCCCCACGAGCGTGAAATGGCTTCGGGTTTTAACTACTTTGTATATTATTTTTGTGATAAAGTTTAGCTCCAGTTGGTAAGTTGTGTATGTAACAGTGACTCTATTCTTGTTTTTATCCGTTGCTATCCTTTACAAGTTAAAAGGAATAACAAAAATAACGTCAGCATTATGACAAAACAAAATGCTTTCCCAAGTAACTGCTGTTATTCCCATTTGCCGATTTTCGGCTCAATTCTCGAATGGCAATTTTCATCCCGGCCGGGTTACCATGTGATGAATTTCGATTAAGAATTAATGAGGGAAATTTTCATTTTGGCTTGTTTGGCCAGAATGACATGGCTAGATTGGATTTTAAATCCATTTATTTCTCCCCCCCTCCCATTTTTTAAGGGGGTAGATATTCCCGCATTGAAAGGATTTTATATGGTTTAAATGCTGATTAGGTGTATAGTTTGGCATATAGTTTACGGCGTTTAAAATTCGCGACCAATGCTTCTTTACGAAGTAAATTTGTGTTGTGCTAAAAGAATATTAAGTTGTTATTCTTGTAAAATTTTGGTATATATTTTACGTCGTTAAAATTTCGCAATCAGTACTTGTTTATGAAGTAAATCTGTATTACGTTTTAAAGAATATCAGGCTATTATTCTTGATGAAGCTTGGCATATAGTTTACAGCATTTAAAATTCGCGATTTACGAAGTAAATCTGCATTGTATTTAATGAATATTAGGTTATTATTTTTAGTCATCCCACAGTTAAAATAATCCCCTTTTTATTTTTACTTAAATACCCAGTTTAAGTAACAAAACTTATGGACATAAGTCACCTTTTATTTTTGACTTTCCATATACTTCAGAATGTCACGAATTTTTCCCTGTTGATAAATGATTTTCTTTGACTTAGCAGTTATCCCGACACACACACACACACACACTTACGAAATCAGTCAATCAGTAACTATCACATATATCCTGTAATCAAATAGATCACCGGAAATGTATGTTGGTTCCTCTCCCAACTTTGACAGAACTTCGGAACTCACGTTCCATGTTAATCAGTAATACCCGTGCTTTACTATAAAGGGAGCCATTTGTTACAGTGAAATCCAACGTAATACTGAATCTATCAGCTAGGAATAGACATTTTAAAAGGACTGCGTATGTGTGCTCTCGTTTGTGAACGCGTAGCTTTGCGCAAGAATAACTCTCCTTAAGTTTTGCTACACTGTACGAAAATAAATTCAACAACTTGAAATAAACTCTTTGTTTTGTTTAGTTTTACTGAATTAATTGAATCGGATCCCTCTCTCTGGTGCGATATGAAGGGGATTTGATACAGGCGGAAGGATTGGATTCTAATCCATCTTTGAAGACAAGGCGAATTTGGTTGTGGATCAGGTCTGGAAAATAGTGTGTATTCTGCATGTCATTGGATGTCACATTTATATATATATGTTTCTCTCTCTCTCTTCATACACACACACACACACACACACACATATATATATATATATATATATATATATATATATATATATATATGTGTGTATCCATATGTGTAAATGTAAATATATATAAAGACAGACAGCTAGAGAGAGAGAGAGAGAGAGAGAGAGAGAGAGAGAGAGAGAGAGAGAGAGAGAGAGAGAGATTATTTAATTTAGCTTTAACCCTACCATAGCAAAAAGCTAAAGTCTTGTTGAACTTACGTGATCTATAAGAGAGGCAATGGAGTTTCACCAACTTCAATTTTATTCACGCAAAGAAGAGTAGTAGTTCTTTGTTCAGTTAAGTGGGTTGTATGAAGTTCCGAACACTACTTAAACGGAACATTGCCTAAACTATCAGAAGTCCATCAAAGAACCAGCTGACTTGGAATAGTCAACTGACCTCCAGTTGGTCAGAGAGAGAGAGAGAGAGGCTTACTTTACAAATTTTATCGTTTGGATACGATTTTCGTTCTAGACTTTCTGTGGAAGTAATTGTATTTTTCCCCAGAGAGAGAGAGAGAGAGAGAGAGAGAGAGAGAGAGAGAGAGAGAGAGAGAGAGAGAGAGAGAGAGAGAAGGGTTCCATCAAGGAGAGAGTGTGTGTGAAAGGTTTTTAAAGTTCCTTGCTTCTATCTATCACGTAAAAATATGACCGAACTTGTGTCAGTCAGCAAAGAAAGGGGAGGAAAAGTTTTGCTTCACCATCTCTGAGGAGAGAGAGAGAGAGAGAGAGAGAGAGAGAGAGAGAGAGAGAGAGAGAGAGAGAGAGGCTGGCTGTGAAAAACTTGCCGCTTGAGGACAATTTTCCTTCAAGTCTTGTGTCGTTGGAATATTATTATTTTATCGAGAGAGAGAGAGAGAGAGAGAGAGAGAGAGAGAGAGAGAGAGAGAGAGAGAGAGAGAGAGAGAGAGAGAGAGAGAGAGAGAGAGAGTCATGTTTACTTCCTTGAGGACAATTTTCCTTTCACATTTTGCAGTGAAAATATATATTACCTCCGAATCTTTCCCCCGCCTGGACGGAGAAGAAGAATAATAATTTGGGAAACTGTTTTGATCAAAATCTTAGAAACGTTTTCGATAGAAAAATTGGAAAACTTATTTTACAAATATTGGAAAAACATTTTCACAAAAAATTGGGAAACATATTCGATAAATATCTGAGAAACGTTTAAAAAAAAGGGAATGTAGCCTATTCTATAAGTATTTGAAAAATGTTTTTGCAAAAAAATTTGTTAAACATATTCGATAAATATTTGAAAAAGTTTTCGCAAAAAAAAAATGGAAATCGTATTCGATAAATATTTCAAAAGGTTTTCGCAAAAAAATGGAAACGTCTTCGATAAATATTTGGGAAACGTTTTTGCAAAAAAAAAAATTGCGAAACGTTTTCGATAAAAATTTGGGAAACGTTTTCTACATTAATTTGGGAAAAGCTTTAGAAAAAAATTGGGAAACTTTTCGATAAAAAATGGGAAATGTTTTCAATGAACATTTTGGGAACGCTTTCGATAAAAATTTGGGAAACGCTTTCAATCAAAATTTGGGAAACGTTTTCGATGAGGATTTAGTAAACGTTTTCTTTAACAATTTGGGAAACGTTTTCTATGAGGATTTGGGAAACGCTTTCTATAAAGATTTTGGAAACGTTCTCGATCAAGATTTGGGAAACGTTTTCATAAAGATTTGGGAAACGTTCTCGATCAAGATTTGAGAAACGTTTTCTATAAGATTTTGGAAACGTTCTCGATTAAGATTTGGGAAACGTTTTCATAAAGATTTTGGAAACGTTCTCGATCAAGATTTGGGAAACGTTTTCTATAAGATTTTGGAAACGTTCTCGATCGAGATTTGTGAAACGTTTTCCATAAAGATTTTGGAAACGTTCTCGGTCAAGATTTGGGAAACGTTTTCTATAAAGATTTTGGAAACGTTCTCAATCAAGATTTGGGAAACGTTTTCTATAAAGATTTTGGAAACGTTCTCGATCAAGATTTGGGAAACGTTTTCTATAAAAATTTGAGAGACGTTCTCGATACAAATTTGCGAAACGTTTTCTATACAGATTTTAGAAACGTTCTCGATCAAGATCTGGGAAACATTTTCTTTAAAGATTTGAGAGACGTTCTCGATAAAAATTTGGGAAACGTTTTCGACAGAAATAAAATAATTTTGCATAGATAACGATTATTATGTTGCCAGTTCCACAATTCTCAACTCGTCCGAAAAAAAAAGATGAAGTGAAAATATAATGAAAATAGGATCAGAAACAAAATAATCATAAAAATATTCCGGAGTCTCTTTGTACATCCGAAAACAGATGAAATGAGAAGAAATAAATGATAAAAATGGAATAAGAAAATCCAAATAATTATAAAGAAAGGAGAAGAAAATCAAGGAAGAACTCGAAGGAACTGGAGCAGAAAGGGCAAAGAGGTTTTAATGAAGGGGATTATTTTGCAAGAGATTGCCGAAGGAAGGAGAGAGAGAGAGAGAGAGAGAGAGAGAGAGAGAGAGAGAGAGAGAGAGAGAGAGCTGACTTTACAAAATGTAACGTTTGGAGGCGATTTCTGTTCAAGACTCTGTGGAAGCATTTCTATTTTTCCTGAGAGAGAGAGAGAGAGAGAGAGAGAGAGAGAGAGAGAGAGAGAGAGAGAGAGAGAGCTGAGAAACGTATCGTTTGGAGGCGATTTCTCTTCAAGACTAAGTGGAAGTAAGAGAGAGAGAGAGAGAGAGAAAACAAGTTGACTTTACCAAATTTATCGTTTGGAGACGATTTTCGTTCAAGACATTAAGTGGAAATATTTGTATTTTCCCCTCGAGAGAGAGAGAGAGAGAGAGAGAGAGAGAGAGAGAGAGAGAGAGAGAGAGAGAGAGAGAGAGAGAGAGAGAGAGAGTCATCCCACGAGCAGGAGGCATTACAAAAAAAGTGAACACTGCTCTGAAGAGGAGCAGTTGCAATGTTAGACAAAAAAAAAAAAAAAAGGCTAAATGAAGCCCGGTATTCTGGCACTGCTTTCAGAAGGCAATTTGGGTAATTACACGGCGGGAATTAACCAGTTCATGCAAATGCAAAATCAAGAAGATGGAGAAATGCATTCACGGTTCCATTTTTACTCTGCGAAGAGCAGGTGGATCTCGTGAACACTTTTATTTCCAACGTTAAGTGCACCTGGATCACTTAAACACTTTTATTTCGTTTTCAGGTTGTCCAACCGCATCTTATTGTCTGTGTATTTCGACTTAAAGTGCAGCTGCAACATTTAAGCACTTTATTCCATTTTGAATTTCGTCTTCAGGTGCTGCTGCTGCTGCAACATTTAAACACTTTATCCCTTTGTGTATTTCGTCTTCAAGTGCAGCTGCAGCGTTTAAACACTTTATCCCTTTGTGTATTTCGTCTTCAAGTGCAGCTGCAACATTTAAACACTTTATCCCTTTGTATATTTCGTCTTCAAGTGCAGCTGCAACGTTTAAACACTTTCTCTCTTTTTGTATTTCGTCTTCAAGTGCAGCTGCAACATTTAAACACTTTATTCCCCTTTATAAAGTTCAGGTGAATCTCTTAAAAGCAGAAAAGTTTTTAAAAAGAGAAAAACAATCAATTTTTGAAAAAATTCGTCCATTCAAAAAACAAAATATTGAAAAGACGCTTCAAGAAAATCTGTATAATGGGTCATTAACAAACAGACGTTTGTTCCTCCAATGGAGAGACACTAAAGACAACGATTGTTTCTCCAAGAAAGTGCCACTGAAAACAAACGTTCGTTCCTCCAAGAAAAAGACTGAAAACAAACGTTTGTTCACCCAAGAAAAAGACTGAAAACAAACGTTTGTGCCCCAAGAAAAAGACTGAAAACAAACGTTTGTTCCTCCAGTAGAGAGAGACAATGAAAACACGTTTGTTCCTCCAAGAAAAGGACTGAAAACAAACGTTCGTTCCTCCAACAAAGAGACACTAAAGGCAACGTTTGTTTCTCCAAGAAAGTGCCATTGAAAGCAAGCCGTTGTTCCTCCAAGAAAAAGACTAAAAAAAAAACGCTTGTTTCTTCACGAAAAAGACTGAGAACATACGGTTTGTTCCTCCAAGAAAATGGCCCGAAAACAAACGTTCAGCTTCCAAAGGGAAGCATTTCGAAAACAAAGATACGCTCCTCCAAGAAAAAAAAAAAGATTCAAAAGATTCTTATTTAAAAGCAAACGTTTGCCATTCCTAGAAAAAGATCCCCCCCCCACCTTCGAAAAAAAAAAAGTTTAATTCCTGGAAAAAAAAAAACTTCTGGCGAGCAAACGTTCGTCCATCCACGAAAAGGGGGCGAAAAGGACTTATTGGTCGGACAGCATTTGCCACGGCGAATAATATAAAAGATGTCTCTAAAATGTGTATCGACAGACACCAGAGAGAGAGAGAGAGAGAGAGAGAGAGAGAGAGAGAGAGAGAGAGAGAGATTAAAGCTGCCCTGCAGGGTCCTCGTGCGTACGGCTGCCATTGTCCCTCCCCCTTCTTCCACTTCTCCCTTACACATCACCTTCCCAGTCCTTTGCCCCACAAATAGATTACCCCCTCCCTTCTCCCTCCCATTTCCCCCTCCTCCTCCACGAGGATAAAGAGACACTAAAGAAAGAAGACTTCGTTTATGAACAAGCGGTTTTACCTTATATGTTTGTGGGAGGAGAGTCAATGGTAGCCTAGATTCGGTGTATATATATTCGCTCTATGGCCAAACGAAGCCCGCTTTATTGATGTGGCATTGCTCCACTGATTCACCGTGAAAGATTCTCTCTCTCTCTCTCTCTCTCTCTCTCTCTCTCTCTCTCTCTCTCTCTCTCTCTCTCTGGCTGAAGTGAAGACTCCTATTGATTGTCGAAAGTCACGGGAGAGCCATTTAATTCTACGTGTCTTCGTTAAAAGTTGACGCCAAAGAAAGGAAAAAACACGAGAAAGAAATATGAGAAACGGCCGTCGTCATCATCATCATCAACATTTTCTTCTCCTTCCTCCTCCTCCTCCTCCTCTTCTTCTTCTTCTTCTTCTTCTTCTTCTTCTTCTTCTTCTTCTTCTTCTTCTTCTTTGTTTTGCCAGAAGAGAGAGAGAGAGAGAGAGAGAGAGAGAGAGAGAGAGAGAGAGAGAGAGAGAGAGAGAGAGAGAGAGAGAGACCTACGACGATACGTAAATGCAGATCTGACTTCTTCTTGCATGAGCAAGTAGGATTTCTGCTTCAGTGCTTGAATAATACCGTGGTGTGTACACACACACACACACACACACACACACACACACATATATATATATATATATATATATATATATATATATATATATATATATATATATATATATATATATATATATATATATATACTGGCTGAAGATATTCTAGTCATTTCATTGAAAGATTATTTTGAGGTCTTTTCAAGTCTTTAATATGCTAGAAAACATATAATATACTTTTGAGAATAGATTTTCGAATACAAGGCAGTTAACAAAATAAAAATGGAATTTCGTCAGTATTTTGAACACAAGTGAAACACTGACGCATGGTGGTGACAGTGCAATCGACCGGCTGACGAGGGTGTGTATGGAATCCCTGTAGGAGGGAAAGATTCCGTAAACGAATGAGGAATTATCATTCCATTTCACGAGGGAGAGGGTGATAGAGGTGACTGTATGAATTATAAGGTCGTAACTTTGTTTATTACACCTGGAAATGCAATTAAATGGGTTATGATTGACAGATAAAGGAACTGTTTCTAGGGGAACAGCAGTGTGGGATTAGATAGAAGAGAGAGACTGTGGATCACTATGCTTTTGTTTTGATTAGGAATCTGTCGTGCGAGACTTTTGAAAGAAGAGCAGTTGTAGGTGGCAAACATATACTTCGAAAGATATGACGTGAACGTTGAGAGATCGATGTGCTGTTTGTGAGCCGCCTTTGTAAGTGTATAAAAACGATAAGGGAGTGGGTACGTTTTATCCAAACCTTATTCGGCATTTTACGGGAGATGATGATAAATTCAGCTGTCTTGTTAGTTTTCTGTAAAAGAAAACTAATGTGCCGGCTTTGTCTGTCCGTCCGCACTTTTTCTGTTCGCCCTCAGATCTTAAAAACTACTGAGGGTAGGGGGCTGCAAATTGGTATGTTGATCATCCACCCTCCAATCATCAAACATTCCAGATTGCAGCCCTCTAGCCTCAACAGTTTTTATTTTTTATTTAAGGTTCAAGTTAGTCAATCGTGCTTCTGGCAACGACGTATATGCCACCACGGGCCGTGATTAAAGTTCATGGGCCGCGGCTCATACAGCATTATACCGAGCCCCCCGAAAGATAGATGTATTTTCGGTGGCCTTGATTATGCGCTGTAGCGACTCTACGGAAAACTTCGGCGCATGTTTTACTTGTTTTTCCCTGAAGCTACCCCCTATTAAACGGAAAACAGCGCACTGGTGAAATTGCAACAGCCCGAGGCGTCAGGAGAACACTCAGTTTTTTTTCGGAGCATTTCCAATATTTCCGACGAATTTCCGGGACGTCAATCATCGCTCGTATTAGGCAGCGTGACAATAACAAGCTGTTAACGTCAGCTTGTATAGCTCTGTCTTCGGCGTTGGAGCTGTTTTCTTTTCCTTTTTATTAGTTTTCTATAAAAGGAAACTATTATAGAGACGGCTGTTTCTCTGTCCGTCCGCACTTTTTCTGTCCGTCCTCAGATCTTAAAAACTACTGAGGCTAGAGGGCTGCAAATTGGCATGTTGATCATCCACCCTCCAATCACTAAACATACCAAATTGCAGCCCTCTAGCCTCGATAGTTTTTAAGATCTGGGGCGGACAGAAAAAGTGCGGACGGACAGACTTTAACAGTTTCCTTTCACAGAAAGTTTCATGGGCCGCGGCTCACACAGCATTATACCGAGACCACCGAAAAATAGATCTATTTTTGGTGGCCTTGATCATACGCTGTAGCGGCTGTACAGAAAACCCGATTGCGCCGAAGAAACTTCGTCGCGTTTTTTGTTAAAAGATTCTTCTAAAACCGTGTTATTCAGAGGAGGCAAAGGGTCTTGATCTCGGAAATATGGAACTCCATAACCTACAGATTATCTTACGAAAGTAAATATATCATTCAAATATACCACCATCTTGAGATATATAATCATTGAAGATTTTTTTTCTGTATCTCATCGTTCACTTCAAAGACGTCACTGAAAAGAAAATATTTGGAGGGGTTTTAAATTGGGGGAATTTCACCGGAAAACCTGGAGCTGTGTACTGTAGTGGCCCCATTTTGAATCTAATGGCTAACCCATCCAACACTTCCCTTTCCCTTTGAATGTGGGGGAAAAAGTAGTTCTCTCTCTCTCTCTCTCTCTCTCTCTCTCTCTCTCTCTCTCTCTCTCTCTCTCTCAAACAAGTTTAAAATCGTCAGGTGAATGTACATGTCAGTCCAAAACAGAACATTGTCTCTCTCTCTCTCTCTCTATCAAGTTTAAAATCGTCAGATAAACTGTACTAAACAGTCCAAAACAGAACAATCATCTCTCTCTCTCTCTCTCTCTCTCTCACACACACACACACACACACAAACACACGTTTAAAATCGTCAGATAAACTGTACTAGATAGTCCAAAACAGAACATTCTTCTCTCTCTCTCTCTCTCTCCCCAGCCTCCGTAATGGGGCTACCTACTACCAGGCTGACGCTCGAAAGAATTTCCTAATGAACGCGTCCCTTGAGCGCGCGGCGAGAGTTACGGCGTATGAATACGTGAGAGCCTGCGTATGAATACATCTAAACGGCTGCCGTCATCTTCCAAATGGTAAAGTAGGCTTTTCTCGAGGTTCTTCAGCCTTCGTGGATGATTCTCGTAGTAGGCACCGAGAGCCTTTGGACTAAAGAGAGGGTTTTGAACATGCTTTAGGCGGTTCGTTGGTTCTGTGGGATGCGACTGATTTCCAATATGAAAATTGGATGTTTTATGTGTGTATATATATGTATAGTATATGCATATATATATATATATATATATATATATATATATATATATATATATATATATATATATATATGTATATATATAATTTATATATATATATATATATATAAATATATAAATATATATATATATATATATATATATATATGAAACTATATTATTCAGTTTCTACTATTATTTTCTTTATAATTTTTTATTACATCCATATTTACTTTCCTCTGGACTGTGTTTTTTTATTTAATACTAATTTTTTTTACTTTGGTTTTATCTAAGATTTATTGAATTCAGAATTTTTTATTTAAAACTGATTTCTGATGGACTGTTTGGTTTACTCAAGACAGCTTTTAGTCTTCTTTAAAAGAAACTATTGTGTCGTCTTTGTCTGTCCGTCCGACCTCAGGTCTTAAAAACTACTGAGGCTAGAGAGCTGCCAATTTGTATGTTAATCATCCACCCTCCAATCGCCAAACATACCAAATTGCAGCCCTCTAGCCTCATTAGTTTTTATTTTATTTAAGGTTAAAGTTAGCCATATCATGCTTCTGGCAACTATATAGGATAGGCCACCACCGGTCCATGGTTAAATTTTCATGGGCAGCGGCTCCTACAGCATTATACCGAGACCACCGAAAGATAGATCTATTTTCGATGGCCTTGATTATACGCTGTAGCGGCTGTACAGAAAGCTCGATTGCGCCGAAGAAAGTTCGGCGCATTTCTTACTCGTTTATCGTTTGGTTTTAACCATACATTTTACCTTTGGGTGTATGGTTTAATCCATGCACCCTTATTCTTAAGGCTGTTTGGTTTTATATATATATTTTCCCGGGAGCTATTTGGTTTTAACCATTCGTTATCAAGCGTGCTTCCCTGTCACTCGGCTCCCGTTGGTTAATCTATCATATACCTACATAACTTTTAATATAATATATTTTAAGTTGTCTGAGGATTTTGTCAAACCAAAGCATTGAATTTCTATACCTTGTTCTTAGTCATCTTTATTTTCTTTGTTCTTTATCATTAAGAAAAATTTAACATTTTTATCCCCCTGTTTTCCTTGGTTAATATCTAAACACTTTCCTTGTGTTTAATCCTTTAATTTCCCTTTGATTACAGCTAAAGGTCTAAATTCCTTACTTATCTGTAAACTATATTATGCTGTTCGTTGTGGTTCATGGTAATCGCTAAGATGGCTCAGTATTTATATATTTAAAATGAAGAAGAATAAATAAAATAAGACAAGATTCTACGAGGTTCTTCTGTAAAGCCTCGATCACCTAGAAAATATCTACCTTTCATATGTAGCCTCCCCGGTTATTCAGCGCTTTTATTCTCGTACTTTCCCTAGATCCCTAGATCTAGGGATTTATTTAGGGATTTCCTCACTTTTTTTTTTGTGGTTTCCCCTGTAGTGGCCGTTGTTTTAAAGTCTTCTTCTGCTTTATAATACTTGAAATCTAGAGACGCTGTGGCTCCCTGACTTATGATAAGTATATACTTTTTCTGTATTCTTTTAGTAGTAGTTGTAATTTCTAACCCTCTATTGTGCACACACACGCGTATATATTTATATATATGTATATATATATATATATATATATATATATATATATATATATATATATATATATATATGTGTGTGTGTGTGTGTGTGTGTGTGTGTGTGTGTGCGCGCGTGCGTGTGTGTAATATTTATTCCTATTACTGTGTACGTTTTCCTCATGACTCGAACCCATGATTTATCGGTAATTATTAACGATCTCCAAATTTTGTCAAATGAAAACCGATATTTGGGATCTAAATACTAATCCACGCGACCGTCAATGCTAGCCTTTAAATCCCCCTTAATCCAAGAGATTTCTTTCAGAGGGAGGATTTCAAGACCCCACCCACCTAACCCTTCACTACACAACACCAACCCACCCAAGCCCACCTCAACCCACCTCACCGCATCCCACCCCACCACTCTAACACCCCACCTGGCCGCACCTTACTCTACCCAACCCCACCATACCTCCACCTCAATCCACCCCACCCCTATCCCCACTCTACTACAATCCACCCCACCCAACCTCAGCTCACCCTACCCCACCCACTTCAACTCACCCCACCCAACCCCACCCCACCCCACCCCACCCCTCTTCACTCCATTGCACCCCACCCCACCCTTTCTTCACTCCATTGCACCCCACCCCCACCCCTCTTCACTCCACCACACCCAACCGCACCCAGCTCCATCCCACCTCACCCCGCCCCACCCAACCTCACCTCACCCAACCCAACCCCACCTACAGTATAAGGTCTTCTGGACTACGGCGACCAAAGATTAAAAGAGAAGAACGTAACGTTCTGGATCGTTCCTACCTTTTAGGAACGTCATAAATTGCTCAGTAAACAACGGCTTTCAACAAGGCCTTCTCGCCTTTATTGCGCAGCGTTGTTTTTTTATTTTTTTATTTTTTGCGGCGATGTTAGCAGCATTAGAGCTTTATTCAAGTGTATGTTGTTGTTGCTTTTGTACATACATGCGTTTTATGTAAACTAATATATATATATATATATATATATATATATATATATATATATATATATATATATATATATATATATATATATATATATATATATATATATATATATATATATATATATTTTGTTTCATAAACTGTAATTTAACTTGTTTTGTTCATTTATTTAATTTTCATTAAAATTTATTAAATGGTGCAGGTATTACCGTAATTTCCGCACACTGTTTCGTTTTTAGTTTTCTGTCAAAGAAAACTATTATAGATTGCTATTTGTCTGTCCGTCCGCACTTTTTCTGTCCGCCCTCAGATCTTAAAAACCATTGAGGCTAGAGGGCTGCAAATTGGTGTGTTGATCATCTACCCTCCAATTATCATACATACCAAATTGCAGCCCTCTAGCCTCGGTAGTTTCTAATTATTGAAGGTTAAAGTTAGCCATGATCGTACTTCTGGCACCGCTATAAGTACCAACAACACAAGCCACTACCGGACCGTGGCTGAGCTTCATTGGCCGCGGCTAAGAGTTTCATGAGCCGTGGCTGAGGCCATCACTGGACCATGGCTGAGTTTCATGGGCCGCGGCTAAGAGTTTCATGGGCCGTGGCTGAAAGTTTCAAACAGCGTTATACGCATTTTTTTTACTTGTTTAAACTGATCTAAAATTTTTCATATCTCATTAATAAAAGTTCATAAGATCTTGATTTTGATGGCTGTCCAATTCTAATTTCAGTCGCATTTTTCCAAACAAATTTTGGTAATGAATTGTTTGTTTTCAAGGTTTTAATTTTCCAGTGTAAGTTTAATGACTGTACCCAAAGTTCTTGCGCCAATATCGTATTTTTATGTCGGTACCCATTTTAAGATAATTGCTGTTCATGTGTGTGTGTGTGTGTGTGTGTGTGTGTGTGTGTGTATGTATGTGTTTACAGACAATCCCTAGTGCTTTTGTAATCTTTTATCATTTGAATAAATCTCCATTTTGAAAGCTGTTCGTTGTTCGACAAATTTTTTTTTGTTTTATATCAAAATGATTTAGCAGTTTCTTGCGAGAGTACTTATTCACAAACAACGCCGTGTTTTTGTTAAAATCTTTATTATTTGAATCAGTTTCTCTGTAGAAAGCTGATCATTGCTAAACAATTCTCCTTTTATTTTTATTTTGACTCTTCATTAGTCCAGTTTCTCCATAGGAGGCCGCTTACTGTTAAGTAATTTTGTTTTTCTTTTTTACGTTCCTTTAGCCCACTTTCTCCATAGAAAGCTGCTCACTCTTAGTAATTTTCTTTTTATTTTTACCTTCTATTAGCCCACTTTCTCCATAGAAAGCTGCTCGCTCTTAGTAATTTTCTTTTCTTTTTACTTTCCATTAGGCCACTTTCTCCATAGGAAGCTGCTCACTGTTAAGTGATTTTCTTTTTATTTTTACTTTCTATTAGCCCACTTTCTCCATATAAAGCTGCCAACATGTAAATAATTTTCTTTTTCTTTTTACTTTCCACTAGCCCACTTTCTCCTTATAAAGCTGCCAGCAGTTAAGCAATTTCCTTTCTCTTTTTACTTTCCATTAGCCCACTTTCTCCATAGAAAGCTGCCAACAGTTAGGTGATTTTCTTTTTATTTTTACTTTCTATTACCCATATGGTTCGGCAGTTTCTTGTGTGAAAATTGCCGTGGGATTCGGGCGATGAAAAACTGCTCGCCAGTTGCCAATTTTTGGTCCGTTTTTTCGCTTGGACGCGACCAGCACACGTTTGACAGTTGAACTGTTCTCGTCAACGCTGCTCCCTTTGTTGCAGAATTGTTTATTTTTTGTTTTCTGCAATTCTCACTTTTCAGTAATTGACGTTACGTAGGGTTGACAGTTTGGTATATACGTACATGTATATGTATGTATTTATATATATGTATATATATATGTGTATATGTGTATGTATATAAAGTGTACTGTATATATATGTATATACTATATATACATTATATATATATAACACACTCATACATTACACTATTACATTAATTAATTAGGGAATATTTCTTGCACGCAGTTCTGGGAATTGCCGTATTGATGTTTACATGGAATAATAATAATAATAATAATAATAATAATAATAATAATAATAATAATAATAATAATAATAATAATAACGCTTTTACTTCTTTACTTAGCAAATGAAACCAATACCTACCACAACCTTTCTGAGCTCAGCGTCAGTTGAGAGAGAGAGAGAGAGAGAGAGAGAGAGAGAGAGAGAGAGAGAGAGAGAGAGAATGAAAAAGGATTAGCGATTCAGACTCTAAATGGAGATAACCCTTTTATCCTTTCATACCTGGATAGAGAAAGTAGCGAGATTCAGACTTCAACAAACTATATCGAAGCTTTCCATGCAAGGAGTGGATGACTTTCAAGAACATTTTGGGTCTTGAGGAGAAAATCGAAGGCAATAAATAAACTCTCCCGACTTAGGAGGAGCCATGTTTGAGGGGTCGTAAAGGAGTCGTTTTCTCTGACAATGGACTTGGGGAAACCATTTAGTTGGTTGGAGGTACACGAGTGACGTCAACAGATACTACGCGTTCGAGAGTAATATAATGCTCTTGCTCGTATACAAGTACTCTCTCTCTCTCTCTCTCTCTCAAAACTGACGCAGTTATCAGGTATGCTCGTGCAATTACCCACCCCCTTCTCTCTCTCTCTCTCTGTCTGTCTCAACTGACGCAGTTATCAGGTATGCTTGTGCAATTACCCCCCCATCTCTCTCTCTCTCTCTCAAAACTGACACAGTTATCAGGTATGCTCGTGCCATTACCCCCCATCTCTCTCTCTCTCTCAACTGACACAGTTATCAAGTATGCTCTTACTCGTATAATTACCTCTCTCTCTCTCTCAATTGACTCAGTTATCAAGTATGCTCCTACTCGTACAATTACCGCCCCCCCTCTCTCTCTCTCTCTCATAAACAGCTACACATTCCCAAGTAGTAACGAACCTGGTGCGAGTACCCTCTCTCTCTCAACTGACACAGTTATCAAGTACGAATTTATCACCCCAAATGAAAATCAAAAGAAAACTACAGAACAAGGACACACGATCACTGAACACGGCTGGAGCTATCGATGTCTGTTAGCACTGCGTGGAGACTCAGAAGAGAGAGAGAGAGAGAGAGAGAGAGAGAGAGAGAGAGAGAGAGAGAGAGAGAGAGAGAGCGGCCGGCTGGTTGAATCTAATTGTTGGCCTCCTAAGTTGATTGCGGTTATTGAATTGAAGGTAGGACTAACGGCAGGGTGATTATTTAAGCTCGTTAGGCGCCTAAGCAATATGGCCTGTTAGTAGGCCGAGATGGAAGGTGATTCTTAAGAGATTCTTACGTCTGTGTCGTCTAATTCTCCCGGAATGGCGTTATGCCCTCCCGAAGAATTTTGTCTTTGTTTCTCGTTTCTTTTTTCCATTTTTGTTTTACTTTCTGTTACCGAATGGTTTTAGGAGGAGCTATATTTTACGTAGTTCGCTCCATTTATTGCGTGAATGAATGAGCTTTCATGTAGATTTGATGATGATTCTGTCTGCGTTCTTTGAGGTGAATTCTGTGCGACTGGATACGGGAGCCTTGCAAACATCGTTTATTATTATTATTATTATTATTATTATTATTATTATTAGGAGGAGGATGTTTACTTACTTCTAAGTGCATAAATATATTAATTTATAATAGAATTTTTCTTTGCTTATCATTTTTTACACAACGCATTTTGTGTGAAGACCCCCTGTCTTTAACATATTTGAACTAAATATTGATTAATATTTTACAACATTCTTAATATCTTAAAGAATGTTGTAAAATATAAATATCTTTAAACTATTTAACAACCTACAAGTGTGTTAGCAAATCAAAATCTACAACTTCCAGTCATATTGTAGAAATGTTTTCGAGAAATATCTGTCATTATTTGGACATGACAAGAGCATATACAGTGATTATGAGCCCTGATACACTGATTGTACGTAGTAATTTTACTCCGGAGTCGAACTGTATATAAAATTAATCACAGCCTTAAATTTAGCCAGTTCCAGCATCTCGGATTTTCTGCTGTTTTCCACCTCACGGGGTGCACTGTAGGCATTACTAAGGTTCTTTGCAGCGTCCCTTCGGCCCCTAGCTGCAGCTCCTTTCATTCCCTTTACTGTACCTCCCTTCATATTATCTTTCTTCCTTCTACCTCTCCACCCTCCCCAAACAATTATTTCATAGTGCAACTGCGAGGTTTTCCTCCTGTTACATCTCTCAAACCAACTTACTGTCAATTTCCTTCCCAGCGCTGAATGACCTCATATGTCCCAGTTGCTTGGCTTATGTCCTAAGCTCTGTATTCCATGAATGACCTCATAGGTCCCAGTTGCTTGGCCTTTGGCCTAAACTCTATATTCCATTCCATTCCATTGTGCTGTTTTTAGTCACAAATTATTGATGTCCTTTATAGAATTAGGCGAGCCTCTCGAAGCCTCTTTGCCAAATGAGTCTTGCACATTGTTTACGTAATGCGACCAAAAGTCTGATTGCGAAAGTTGAAAATGATGCTGTTTCTTTGAATATTTACATGAAATTGCATTTTTTTAAACAGGCTCCTAACAGGAACTTGCAATTTGCATTTACATTACTTGTATGTGTCCATCATGGACGCGTCCTCATTCTCACTGATGTATGTACCGTGTAATATCTCTGTTAATTACGGTATGCTTCGATGTGTAAACTTTAAATGGAAAAGAAATGTAAGATGTAAATGTGAAATATATAAACAAAAGTATTATCCTAGAGCAGGGCCGTCCAACCCCATGCCCGTGGGCCGAAAGTGGCCCGTTTGATTTTGAAAGTGGCCCGCTAGAGAAAAATAAGTAAAAGTATATTTCTCTTTTTCATATCATAAAAATTTCTTATTCCAAAATTCTGAGTAAAAAAAAATCATATATATATATATATATATATATATGTGTATACTGTATATATATATATATATATATATATATATATATATATATATATATATGTATTATATATAAAAATATATATATATATATATATATATATATATATATATATATATATATATATATATATATATATATATATATATATATATATATATATATATACATACATATACACACAGGTGGGCCACATGACTTTTGTTTTTCAAGGGTGGCCCTCAGACTAAACAACTTGGACGGCCCTGTCCTAGAGAGTAAGATGGGAGTAAATGACAAATTTGCATTTGGGGTGGCAGGGACGTGCCCTAGAGAGAATCAGGATTTTGGTGTACAAACGTTAAAAGGAAAAGAATATGTAAGATATAAATACATAACCTGTAAACCAAAGTATATCCTTGAGATGACCACGGGTTAAATGACAAATAGAAATGGGGTGGGGTGGCAGGAACGTGTAGAGAGAATCAGAATTAATAACTAAGATGTGCGAACAAAGGGGACAGAGAAATGACGAGAGGGATAAAAATATGAACTTAATTGGTTGGCAGGATGAAATCATGTCAGTTTTTCATCGATGAGAATTTCTGTTCTTAGAAAAGCTTTGTTGTTTTTTATTTTATTTAAGGAATGGAGTCGGTCCTTTCCTCTTCTGCTGTTTTGATGTATATGTATGTATGCATGTATATTTAAATATATATGTATTTATATATATATATATAGATATATATATATATATATATATATATATATATATATATATATATATATATATAATACGCATACAAACTTATAACTCTTATGTCAAGAGGAATGTGCTCTCACACAAACAAGCTAATTTACATATTCATATTCTATTTACACGCGTGAGAGAGACGAGTGAAAACGACGCTCTGCGTAGTTGGGATTTAAAAAAAAAGTTCATTTACTGTTTTTTTTTTTTTTAACATAAATCATGACCAAAAGTTTTGACGCCGAGCGGTTAATGAAGTAATGGATTTTTCGAGTCTCTTTTATATCGAGTGCTGTCTGGATTAACGAGTTCATCATGGGAACGCTTTTGTGATACAATGTACTTTCCCATGTATATACATATATATATATATATATATATATATATATATATATATATATATATATATATATATATATATATATATATATATCTGTACATATATAAAATAATATAAATATATCTGTACATATATAAAATGTATAAATATCAATGTACATTTTCCTGTTCAAATAATATATATGTATATATATATACATATATATATACACTGTGGTCATTAATTATTTAGAAATAACAGGCTAACACCGTCTGGAAAAGATGAAGTTTTCACTGAAGTCGATGTATGAAAGAGTTTTGCTAGTATGGAAATGCTGTTGTCACTTTTGCATTATTTTTCTGAACTATTTTTAACTTTATTTTCCAGTACTGTTTTTGCAATTTTGCAGCATTGTCTACTTTTACTTTTCCCGTTGCTTTGTTTTTGTTTACTATTTGTTTGTTTTCTTTTGCTTTGTTTTCCAGAGAATAAATCACTTATGAATATTAGGCAGAGAGAAAATAAATCACTTATAAATGTTAGGCAGAAAGAAAATAAATCACTCATAAATATTAGGCAGAAAGAAAATAAATCACTTTTGAATATTAGGTAGAAAGAAAACAAATGACTCATAAAAATTAAGCAGAAAGAAAATAAATAACTTTTGAATATGGGTAGAAAGAAAATAAATCATTTATAAATATTTAACAGAAAGAAAATAAATCACTTATGAATATTAGGTAGAAAGAAATTAAATCACTTTATACATGTTAGGCAGAAAAAAATAAATCGCTTATAAATATTAGGCAGAAAGAAAATATATCATTTATAAATATTAAGCAGAAAAAATAATAAAAATATTAAGCACTTATAAATATTAAGCAGAAAGAAAATACGTCAATTGAAAGAAAATAAACCACTCATAAATATTAAGTAAATCACTTATAAATATTAAGCAGGAAGAAAATAAATATAAATATTAAGCTTAAAAAATAAATCGCTAAAAAGAAAATAAATCACTCATAAATATTAAGCAGGAAGAAAATAAATCACTTATAAATATTAAGCAGAAAGAAAATGAATCACTTATAAATATTAAGCAGAAAGAAAATACGCCAATTGAAAGAAAATAAACCACTCATAAATATTAAGCAGGAAGAAAATAAATAACTCATAAATATTAGGCAGAAAGAAAATAAATCACTTATAAATATTAGGCAGAAAGAAAATGAATCACTTATAAATATTAAGCAGGAAGAAAATAAATCACTTAAAAGAAAACAAATCACTCAGAAATATTAAGCAGGAAGAAAATAAATCGCTAAAAAGAAAATACATCACTTATAAATATTAAGCAGGAAGAAAATAAATCACTTAAAAGAAAACAAAACACTCATAAATATTAAGCAGGAAGAAAATAAATCACTCATAAATATTAGGCAGAGAGGAAATGAATCACTAACAACACTGTACACGTCAAGGCCACACCAACCAAACCTCGAAGACTGTATTTATATTTCAAAAGCTCGTGTCACGAATGGACGAACAGAGAAATGAGAAATGAAGCATAAAATCCGCTCGCTCTCTCCCCCTCATAGACTTTTCTACGTCGAGGACAGCAGGAGAATCTGGAGAGCAGGAGCAAATCCGTCATAAAAATGTCGTCGGCTCCTTTGTTTACGTTTCTCCACAAAATTCCTCTTCTTTTTTTCCCCCCCAAGAGAGGCTTTGTAATAATATTTTATTTTCCGTAGTTTTTATTTTATTAATTCTTTTGCCTCCGGGAGCTTTGTGGGTCATGTATATTCCCAGGGCGCTTGGTAATTTATTTTCTTTTCTGTAGTTTTGTTTTATTTGTTTTTCTTCAAGAGTTTTGTCGGTCCATGCACACACACACACACA
This sequence comes from Macrobrachium rosenbergii, assembly GCF_040412425.1. Classification (NCBI taxonomy): domain Eukaryota; kingdom Metazoa; phylum Arthropoda; class Malacostraca; order Decapoda; family Palaemonidae; genus Macrobrachium; species Macrobrachium rosenbergii. Next base: position 6,788,678 of record NC_089766.1, read on the forward strand.
TATATATATATATTCTTAACGAATGTATGTAAATGATTTAAATTCTTCTCTTTTTTTTCCCGTGAAGCTTGGTAATATTTTTTTTCCTGTAGTTTTATTTTATTTATATTTTCATCAAGGGTTTTGTGGGTCATGGTATATTCTTGGTGAATATATAAATGGGATTTATATAATATTTTTTAAATTTTTTTGTCAGCATAATCTGGAGTTGCTAAAAACAGTTAATGTTTATTTTAGTGTTGTGATATAATATTGGCCCTTTGGAAATAAGCGAGTTCTGATATTTTTCAGATTTCCTATCTATAATCTATAATCTGTGAAAGTAAGTAGTAATGATATTTTTTATATTCTTTCCCGGTGATGGTTTTGGAAAATTTCTCTGCAATTTATTCTTTCTAAAATTTAATGAATACTAATTTATTACTTTACATATTTTCTCTCGTAATAATCCCTTATTACTGAAATTGTGTGCTAAAATTACCTTTAATTTTTTAAAATAAGGGATATAATATATTGAGTCATATTTTCTAGTTGAGTATGTTTTGTATGCTATATTTACTTAAATGAACAACTTGCGTTTAAATAATTAAAATAATAGTATACCCCTTTTAGCTTTCTGAAAACAAAACTATTGTGCCTGCTTTGTCTGTCCGTATGCACGTTTTTTGTCTGCCCTCAGACCTTAAAAACTTCTGAGGCTAGAGGGCTGCAAATTGGTATGTTGATCGTCCACCCTCCAATCACCAAACATGCCAAATTGCAGCCCTCTAGCCTCAATAGTTTTGATTTTATTAGGGTTAAAGTTAGCCATAATCGTGCGTCTGGCAACGATATAGGCCAGGCCACAACAAGGATTGGTTAAAGTTTCATAGACCGTGGCTCATATAGCATTATACCGAAACCACCGAAAGATAGATCTGTTTTCGGTGGCCTTGATTATACGGTTTAGCGGCTGTACAGAAAACTCGATTGCGCCGAAGAAACTTCGGTTTAATTTTTACTTGTCTTAGATTTTACTGGAATTTAATTTTGATTATCACGTTACTCTTATCTTGTTCGTTTCTTCGTTCATGCGTTTGTAAAAAAAAAAAAAGTACTTAGCATTTTATTATTATTTTACTACTCGTCATAATGTTACAAGAGTTTCATATCAAATTTGAATGATTTTTTTCATTATTTTGAATTATCTTTTTTTTTTTTTACATTATTTGTTTTTTACAATTACTACCATCCTCACTCCCAAATAATTACCTCACACTCACACGCCCTAACCTCTCCTCCTCCTCCTCCTCCTCCTCATCCTCCTCCTCCTCCTCCACCCGCTACTTTCCTCCTCCTCCTCCCGTTACTTTCGTCCTCATGCGCCAGCAAAGAAGCGTTTTTACGAGCTCGCTTTTTTTATTTTATTTTTCTTCTTTCATTTGTGGTTTTAATCCTTTTAAACCTGAGGTCTTCTCCTCTTTGAGCTCGGCTTCTTTGTTTGTGTGTGTATGTATATATGTATATATATATATATATATATATATATATATATATATATATTATAAACTTATATACATATATATGTATATATAAATAAACTATATATATAAACTACAGTATATATATTGTATATAAATATATATATATATATATATATATATATATATATATATATAAAAACTTTATATATTCATATAAACAATATATATATATATATATATATATATATATATATATATATAACTATATTAATTTAGTTATTTATATCCTCTTCCTTTAAGGCAGGTCCTATTTTTAGAAAAGTCGATGAAACATTTTGGGGAAACTTGAAAGAAGAAATCGCGTTTGTGTGTGTTTTTTTTTTTTCTTTTATCCTCCCTTTGTGAGGAAGGTCGTTTGTTGTTCCTCACCCTTTGAATATCTCGATGCTTCATCGGAAATGGATTGGAACGAATTCGGAATGTTGAAAAGAATGCTCGTGTGCCGTAGATTAACTGGAGCGCAGGTACTTTCGTTTGTTTACATTTATGCTTTATTAATTTTCTTATTATTTCTTTATGCATATATATGTATATATATTATATATATATATATATATATATATATGTACCCCATAGACTTGATACTAATTAGTTTTAAACTTTTATTATTTTTTATTTCGATAGGTGTATAAATTACATACCGAAGAGTCGATACCAGTACTTATTTTTCTCGATGAGAGAGTGGATGAAGTCACTGTCCCACTTTTAAGTGGGGAATAGGTTCGAGTTCATGTGGATATGAGTTTTTCTCAAGGTTAATTGTCACATGAAATATATATATATATATATATATATATATATATATATATATATATATATATATATATATATTTATATACATATATATGTTATTCATATATCTTAACAATATATGTGTATATGTATGTATATGCGTATATATACATAATATATAAATAAATAAATAAAGATAAATAATATAAATAAATATATAAATATATGTATATATATATAATTTATATATATATATATATATAATATATATATATATATATATATATATATATATATATATATATATATATATATATATATATATATATATATATATATATATATATATATAATGTAGAATCTTCGAGAAGCTAAGAGGGCATTGTGGCTATTATATATGTATATATATATCTATATATATATACTTTATATAGATATATACATATACAAATCAATATTTCTTTAAATACAACCAAACACAAAAACCGCCAATTCAAATAGTTATAAAAACACATACATTTCCAAACTTGCAATACCTAATCACATCATAAAAATCACGGTTACTTTTTAAAACTGTAACAGACATTTTTTGAACTGAGTGACCAAAAAATCATATATCCTGGGGAGTGAAATAGGCCACAAAATCTGGGTCTTCAGATCCACGTTCCCGGAAAACCACATTGAACAGAGTCGCTTTCCCGTGAGAATCTACCCTTTTCCACACTCGCTACATATACGGGCGGTCAGGGTATAATCGACTTGAGAAGAATTTTTATTATTATTATTATTATTATTATTCTTATTGGTGATGTTTCTTTGGTGATGTTTATGTCCGTATTATTATTATTATTATTATTATTATTATTATTATTATTATTATTATTATTATTAAGAGATTCACAATTTCGTGAAAAACAGTCTATGTAATAAAAAGACATTTACATAGTAATATATTTACTATATAATTGTGGATTTTTACATAGATTATTATTATTATTATATTATCATTGTTTTTACACTTTCTCTTAGCGATGTTTGTTTATATCCGTCTCATTACAATTATTATTATCATTATTATTATTGCCCTTGGCAAAGTTTGTTTATATTATTATTATTATTATTATTATTATTATTATGTTAAATAAAAATCCTCCATAATTGAAAAAGGAGAGGAAAGATCTCAACCATCACTATAACAAACACCATATCACCATCCTTTCGTTAAAAGGAAACAGTCCATAAACATGTAAATATTAACCCTCCCCCCTATACATGCAAACACATCCAGCGTGTATATATAAACATACATCGGCCCGGTGCATCCAGACGACAGTTCACGTGAATTACAGACAGTCCCATTTGCATACAAACATGCACCATACATAAATAAACCAGGTTCATATGCATACAAAGCTGTCATTATGCATACGAAGCTGTTATTATGCATACGAAGCTGTTGTTATGCATAACGAAGTTGTGTACCGTACTTGGTTCGCCTCCATGCAGAGTCTCTCTCTCTCTCTCTGATCTGTTACAAACGGCCGTTTTTGGGCGACTTTTACCGTTCCTTAATCTCTGTGGGACGTTTGTATCTGAAAGTCGCGATGGGCCATTTGTAGGTCTTGCTTTATATAGTCTTTTTTTATATTGCTGTTTTATGTATATTCTTCTTTCCATTTGTACTGTTTACGAGGAATCGAAATGGGTGCTTTCTGAGATCCCGTTCTTCTGCTGTTTCACTTTGCTTTCAAGCAAAAAGAAAAAAAAAAATTGCCCTTTTGAAAATTCGTATTTTTTTTTTTTTTTTGATAGAGCATCCGGTACGACGTTCCGTCAGAATTGCTTTATTCTGTACTCAGCAATAAAAATTCTTATAAATGCTGTAGCATTTGTGTCAAATACTCGAGCAGTACAGAGATTTCTTTAATGGCGCATTTGATTTCGTATATTTTATGATTGTCATCAATTGTTCGTTTTTTAGTTTTCAGTAAAAGAAAACTGTTGAGATGGACATTTTTCTGTCCGCCCTCAGATCTCAAAAACTACTGAGGCTAGAGGGCTGCAAATTGCTATGTTGATCATCCACCCTCCAATCATCAAACATACAAAATTGCAGCCCTCTAGCCTCAGTTCTTTTATTCTATTTAAGGCTAAAGTTAGCCATGATCGTGAGTCTGGCACCGCTGTAGGTGCCAACAAAACAGGCCACCACCGGACCTTGGGTGAAAGTTTCATGGGCCGCGGATGACAGTTTCATACAGCATTATACGCTGTACAGAAAACTCGATTGCGCTGAAGAAACTTCGGCGCAATTGTTACTTGTATAAGTAATACAACGCAGTTGGATTTTACAGCACAAGTAATCATTCTGAATGAGAGTTACCGTATATTATACACAACTGTATCTAGATTAAAAAAAAGGTTTGCAATTCAAAGCCCAGTAGGGTTGCCAGTAAGATGGCCTCTTTTTTTTATTTATTTTTTTTTTATTCCAGGCCACAATAAAACTAGAAGACTTTGAGGGTAGGAGAAGGGGAAGGAAGACGTTCCTCTAGATATGAAGGGAGAAAGGCCATAACTTCCTGGAGGAAACATCTGTGTCTTCGAAGCGAATGTCATATCAAAGGAGGATACCAGTTATGATATTTTTATTAGTATTTTTTTAAAACTCATCTACTTAAGACTATCATTATCAGTAAGAATTAGGTCATACCTTGGCCCAATGTTTGAATTTTTAAAGTTCATTTCCTGGTGAAATTTTGATTTGGACCCATATTTAGATTTGTAAATCACTTTTCTTCATAAAATTTTGATTGATCTTGGATCCATATTTGAATTTGTAAATCTCTCTTCTTGAAATTTTGATTTATCGTGGACCCATATTTGGATTTGTAAATCTCTCTTCTTCTTAAAATTTTGATTCACCTTGGATCCATATTTCTCTGATTTTGACTGATGTCATATATTGGACTTGTTGATGGACCAGCAACGGTAATTAAATCTGAATTGCTTTGGAAGATCCCAAAGGAAGAGAGATTGGTGAGTGTTTTGTAATTCCAGAAAACGCTTTGAACAATCTCGGCTGCGTCGCATAATTCTTCAGTGTCAATTGCATACACAGTACACACTCAATCTCAGAAGGTTGAATTACCATCGTTTTGTGGGTCGTTCTCTCTCTCTCTCTCTCTCGCTCACCAGACTTGGTATTTTAGCTTACTCTCTACGTACTTCTTGTCCTGCCCTTCTCAACCCTTAGGCTTTTATTTTTAAAATATGATGAGTAGTTTTTAGTTTTCTGTAAAGGAAAACTATTGTGCTGGCTTTGTCTGTCTGTCCATCCACACTTTTTTTAGTCCGCACGTCTTCTGTCCGCCCTCAGATCTTAAAAACTACTGAGACTAGACGACTGCAAATTGGTATGTTGATCATCCACCCTCCAAGCACCAAAACATACAAAATTGCAGCCCTCCAGCCTCGGTAGTTTTTATTTTATTTAAGGTTAAAGTTAGCCATGATCGTGCCTCTGGCAACGACTTAGGATAGACCACCACCTGGCCGTGGTTAAAGTTTCACAGGCCGCGGCTCATACAACATTATACCGAGACCACCGAAAGATAGATCTATTTTCGGTGGCCTTGATTATAAGCTGTAGCGGCTGTACAGAAAACTCGATTGCGCCGAAGAAACTTTGGCGCATTTTTCACTATTTTTCTTCTATATTTATGACGTCTTCCATAACACACTACCCACATCACATCAAACACAGGTTCTGCTGTAATAATTTTGTTTCTCTCAAATACAATTAGATTCTAGTCCAGTTGCTGACGTCCACACAGAGTGCTATTAGTCTTATCATGCTCTTATATAACCTCAACTTGGTGGTTCTTGTTGCCAAACTCATCGCGATGAGGAGAAAACTGTATCAGCAACTATCCCAAGTAGCAATTCTGTAGTACATCTTTTCCATCTTATTCCTGGGTGTTAGTATACATAAAATTTTTTTATTTTAATTTATTCAATATTTTCCTAAATTTCTTTTGAATATTCTGTTGCATGGGCTGTCTTATTTAAATGTTCTCGACTTTCCATTAATTCAGCTGTGTCTTTCGCTCGAAAAGCGCCGCCGTCGTAAACGGTTAGCCATGGAATTCTTTGCTTATGTGGTTGATGTTGTCTGAATCGTTCGCAAAGAATAAGTTGACGTGAAGTCTCCATAGCTGAATCCCATCTCCTTCTTCCTTGATCTTCTCTCTCGTATTTCCCCATTTTAGCTCACATCTCGCTTTCTGTATAACAATATCAGACTGAGCACTGTAGTCATTATTTAAGGGTCTTTGCATTGTGCCTTCGGCCCCTAGCTGCAACCCCTTTCGTTCCTTTAACCGTACCTCCTTTCATATTTTCTAATTCCATCTTACTTTCCTCAACCCTCTCCTAACAATTGATTCATAGTGCAACTGCTTTGAGGTTTTCCTCCTGTTACACCTTTCAAACCTTTTATACTGTCAATTTCCGTTTCAGCGCTGAATGACTTCATTGATCCAAGTGCTGGGCCTTTGGCCTAAATTCTATATTCAATTCGATTCAACAATATCTAAAAGGTTTGTAAATTTAGTTGGCGAGATGAAATTTCTGCCGGGGACCATTTCTGAAAGTTTAAGGTGATAAAATGGCATTTGGGATCTGGTGATATGATGCCACCTCTGATATGTAATTTTTTTTTCTTTGTCTTTTTGAGTGTTCCAACTTCTTTCTCTTACTTTCAGCCGTTCAGGAAGAGATGTAATTTTACTTTATTGGTAAGTTCGCTTTATTCACTTCTCTCTATACGTTTTGGCTTTGTTCCCGTTCCGGGAAGAGTTTTATTGGCTGTTATTTAGGGAATGTAAATGTTGAATGTAAGCGAGAGAGAGAGAGAGAGAGAGAGAGAGAGAGAGAGAGAGAGAGAGAGAGAGAGAGAGAGAGAGAGAAACCTTATGATATAACAACCTATTGGTTATTATTTAGTGAACACAATGCTTTAGTGCAAGAAACTATGAGAGAGAGAGAGAGAGAGAGAGAGAGAGAGACAACATATTGAGTGAACATAATGATTTAGTGAAAGAAAGATGAGAGAGAGAGAGAGAGAGAGATTCAGTCTTAAGAGTAACCATTTGAAATAACAACATATTGGTGGTTGTTTAGTGAACACAATGCTTTAGTCAAGAAACTATGAGAGAAGAAACTAAGAGAGAGAGAGAAGAGTAACCATTTGAAATATCAACATATTGGTGGTTGTATAGCGAATACAAAGGTCTGCTGCAAGAAACTAAGAGAGAGAGAGAGAGAGAGAGAGAGAGAGAGAGAGAGAGAGAGAGAGAGTCAGTCTAACGGTAACCTACTGAAGCGTTACGCATCGCTTCGCGTGTAGTCATACGGAAGGAACAGAAAGGCCATTATAAAAGAAATTGTCAAAAATATAAGAGTCATTGACTGGCGTCTTGAGATTCCGACCTACTCCTGAGAGATCACAAAAGCTAACTTTCGAGAAACATCAGACATAGAATAGGTCATAAACTTTAGAAAGTTTAGCTATTAATCGAAGCCAAAACTATAAAAGAAAAAAGAAATCACGAGGCCTCAGCCAAGTTGGTGAACGAGAGGCTCGATAAGAAGATAGTTTAGGTAAAGCTTGCATTATCATCTCCCGCCCTGCGAGGATATGTGATTTTTGCTTTACCAAGCGATAAGGGATAAGGATATACACACCATTTGGAACTTATCTGTGATAATTATGGTTTAAATGAAAAAAAATAGTACCCTTTCTCTTAAATTTCCTCCCTCGTGGCGGGGCCAGTGCCGTCAGTGCATCTCAGTTGGGTCACTGTCGACATTGCTAAACGGTATCTGGAATGTTCCTACGACCCCAAGCTGCACCAACAAAAAATGTTTAGTATTTTACCCACTTTCGTTATTCAATCTTGCTGTCCAACCACTCTAACTCCCTCTTTTCATTGTCATAAGCGCTGAATGGCCGAAAGTACCCCAGTGTTTGACTAGATTATTATTATTATTATTATTATTCAGGTGATGAACCCCATTCATGTGGAACAACCCCACAGGGCCCGTTGACTTGAAATCCACACTTACGAAGAATATGGAATTCACTTGAAAGAAGTAACAGAAGATAATAGGAAATACAGAAAGAAGAGAACAGTTATTAGAAAATGAAATAAATTAATAAAAAAGTCGATAACACTTAAGGAGATTATAAGAAGTACAAGGAGAATTGCTTCAGAGTAGTAATGCATTGCATCTTCGCTTCAACTTTTGAAGTTCCAATTGCACAACATCCTCAGGGAGACTGTTCCACAGTCCAACGGTGTGAGGCATAAAGGACAAGTGGAAAGCCCAGATCTCATAAAAACAAATCAAATCTTAATTTTTTCATAAAAAATAAACAGATAACAGTGACACTTCCTGTTACAGCCGCTGCCCAAATCACCTAGACCGGTGACACTTACTGTTACAGCCGTTCCCCAAATCAGCTCGACTGGTGACACTTCCCGTTACAGCCATTCCCCAAATCAACTTGACCGGTGACACTTCCTGCTACAGCCATTCCCCAAATCAACTTGACGGTGACACTTCCTGTTACAACTGTTCCCCAAATCAGCTCGACTGGTGGCACTTTATGTTACAGCCGTTGCCCAAATCAACTCGCCTGGTGACATTTCATGTTACAGCTGTTCCCCAAATGAACTCGGCCGGTGACACTTCCTGTTACAGCCGTTCCCTAAATGAACTCGACCAATGACACTTCCTGTTACAGCCGTTCCCCAAATGAACTCGCCCGGTGACACTTCCTGTTCCAGCCGTTCCCCAAGTGAACTCGACCGGTGACACTTCCTGTTACAGCCGTTCCCCAAATGAACTCGACCGGTGACACTTCCTCTTACAGCCGTTGCCCAAATGAACTCGACCAGTGACACTTCCTGTTAAAGCCGTTCCCCAAATCAGCTCAACCATTCACACTTCCTGTTACAGCCGTTCCCCAAATCAACTCGACCGGTGACACTTCCTGTTACAGCCGTTCCCCAAGTCAACTCGACCGGTGACACTTCCTCTTACAGCCGTTCCCCAAATCAACTCGACTGGTGACTTCCTGTTACAGCTGTTCCCCAAATCAACTCGACTGGTGACACTTCCTGTTACAGCTGTTCCTCATATCAACTCGACCGGTGACACTTCCTGTTACAGCCGTTCCCCAAATGAACTTGATCGGTGACACTCCCGACCATTCTCCAAATCAACTCGACCGGTGACACTTCCCATTACAGCCGTTCCCCATATCAACTTGACTGGTGACACTTCCTGTTACAGCCGTTCCAACTCGACCAGTGACACTTCCTGTTACATCCATTCCCAAATCAACTCGACTGGTGACACTTCCTGTTACAGCTGTTCCCCAAATCAACTCGACTGGTGACACTTCCTGTTACAGCTGTTCCTCATATCAACTCGACCGGTGACACTTCCTGTTACAGCCGTTCCCCAAATGAACTTGATCGGTGACACTTCCCGTTACAGCCATTC
>NC_089766.1:6803507-6806007 GCF_040412425.1 Macrobrachium rosenbergii
TCTTTACTTTCCCCCTAGATTTTTCCTTTCGCCCTGGATTTTTGTACTTTAACCTCGATTTATTTACTTTTCCCTTTGATATCTTTCTCTTCATTCCTAGATTTCTTTACTTTCCCCCAAAATGTCTTTACTTTCCCTCAGATTTCTTTACCCCTAGATTTCTTTACTTTTCTTCTATATTCCTTTACTTTTCCCCAAGATTTCTGTACTCTGCCCTCAGATTTCTTATTTTCCCCTCTGATTTTCTTACTTTCCCCCCGATTTCTTTACTTCTCCCCCAGACTTCTGTACCTTTCCCCTAGAATTCTTTCTTGCCCCTAGAATTCTTTACCTTTCCCCTGATTTCTGCATTCCCCAGATTTCTTTATCACTCCCCCCACCAGGTTTCATTACTTTCCCCCCAGATTTCTTTACTTTCCCGACAGCTGTCATGACTTTTCCCACGGATTTCTTTACTATTTACCCTGACTTCTGTTCAGAGGGCTGGTTTGATCACTCCTCTTGTGTAAGCTCCGCTTTCCACTCTTTTTTCCCTCTCGTCAGGGTTCAACTCCGTGAGGTCATTAGCTTAAGCAAAGCAAGGTTTTTATGCAGTAAAAGTTCATTCCTTGCAGTGAGAGAGGTAGAGCATTTCCAAAGCCTTTTCTTGGACGCTTTGTGGATGCTGTATATTGCTGAATAAAAATGTAAATTTTTTTCAAAACTACAGATAGAAAAATTGGTAATAAACATCGAAATAGCTCCTTACAAAGATTTTACTTTGAAAATTCCCTATAACACAATGGCCAAGGCTTATACTTATTAATTTTGGACGTTCATCCCAATATAAACGCTTACTTTTGCCTTGGAATTCTATATTTCTTAAATTCCATCGTAAATAAACGAATGATGCAGGACATGGCAAAACCCAGGACTATTTATGCAGGACGTAGCAAAACCCAGGACTATTTTACTGTCAGAGTTTGGAAACTATCGAGCCAAAAGTGCTTTTAGTGCCGTGGCGAGGAAAATAAATTCGACTTCGATGTCCTTCTGAAAGATAAAAGCATTAAGGACTTCCGGGGCTTCTTAATCTAGGATTCTGAGGCCTGGAAGGATGTCTGGGTCCCGTTTTTTATGATTTTCAAGTTATTTATACTTTGTTTGGACCATTTTTTCTAATAATCAGCCTCTGAACCTCCTTCTACTTTATATCAACAACTCGAATGAATCGATTTTATACTCTTTTGACTATTTTTTTTACTAGGTTTATTAATCAGCCCTTGAACCGTCTTCGATTTTATTTCAACAACCCGAAGGGAATGACATAACATTTTTCATATTTTATATTTTGGGTTTTTATTATATTTTTTTCTGAATTTCGTGTATCTTTTATTTCACTTTCATTTTTCATGGACGGTTAGGCTGTGAAGTGACAGAATTAATTTCTTTCAGTTTCATTTCCTCAGCTAGGACTTGTTTTCTTCATACCTTTTAACTGATTTTTTTTTACAACAGTTTATTTCGTTTGCTCTGCAGATTATTTATATAATTTCTTTTTATTCTTCTTTTGTAAGTACATCTTTCCACTGATATTTTTTCATTATTCAAATATTATTTCTTCTTCTTCTTCTCTTCTTCTTCTTCCCTTTGCTTAGTCATATATCTCTGTGTCCATTTACTTCTTATTGCTATTCACCAATCTCACTGTACACATTTATTATATCTGTTTCCTCCTCCTCCTTCTAATTGTGAACAATTACTCCATTTTGCTATTCTTCATTCTCATTTTACATTACTCCTTTATGATATGTGTTTTCTTCTTCTTCTCTTTTATCATCTTCTTCTTCTTAGCCATACATTTGTATTCGCCATTCCCATAGTAGATCACTCCTTTATTATCTGTATTTCCTTGTTCTATCTTTCTTTATAGTTACCATTCGAATGGTATATTACTACTCCTTTATTCTCTGTATTTCCTTGTTCTACCCATCTTCTTCTTCGTAATATATTTATATTCAACATTCGCATAGTATATTACACCTTTATTATCCGTATTTCCTTGTTCTATCTTTCTTCTTCTTCCTTAATTAGTCAGACATTTCTTTTCACCATTCTCATAGTTGTATGCTACTCCTTTATCATCAGTGTTTCCTTGTTCTGTCCTTCTTCTTCTTCGTCGTCGTCTTCTTCTTCTTCTTCTTCTTTCGAAGCCTTTTCCACTCCCGTAGTCGGTCTGAATGCTAAAGGGAGAGGGAAAAAATTTTTCCACGCTAACAGTATGGAATTTCCATTCTGGGTCGAACGTGACTGACGAACTTCTGCTGTTTTAGAAGATGGAAATAATATTTTTGTCTTTGTAGGCGATGTTTATCTTTCCTCGGTTCCTGCAATTTTTGTGGGCCGTTTTTTGGGGAAAAATTGGATGAACACGAGAATAAAGGAATTTTTGTATAGTAATATTTATGTTAAAAGTCTGTGTTTTGTATTTGAAAAATTTTTTTGGATTGATTTTGGTGGT
>NC_089766.1:6808507-6821007 GCF_040412425.1 Macrobrachium rosenbergii
AGAAAATAAACCTCTATTCATATGGAACAAAATATTATTATTATTATTATTGTTATTATTATTATCATTATTATTCAGGAGATAAAACCCTTTTCATATGGAACAAATTATTATTATTATTATTATTATTATTATTATTATTAAATAAACCCTGTTCATTCAGAAAATAAACCCTGTTATTATTATTATTATTATTATTATTATTATTATTATTATTATTATTATTATTATCCAGAAAATAAACCCCTATTCATACGGAACGATCCTACAGGGGCCATCGACTTGAAATTGAAGCTTCCAAAGAATATGGCGTTCATTTTGAAAAACTTACCGAAGATAATAGGAAATACCGAAAGAAAAGATGAGCTAATAGACAAGGGAAAAGATAAATTAATAAATTAAGAGATAAATAGATAAGAATACAAACAAATTATTAAAATACAAGGGGAACTATTTCAGGGTAGCAATTGCATTGCATCTTAACTTGAACTTGTGATGTTGAGATGAGGTAAAAAAAAAAAATAGGTAAAAATAATGTTACTGATATCAACTTAGGCAACCCACTTCTTACGGAGTGTTATACAACGCAGGAATTGAATTCCCCTTAACGATGATATCTTTTGTGTGGTGGTTTGGGATATAATCGTAAACTGATAGTTTGAGGGAAGTTAGATTGAAGCCGGCGCTCATTCATATGCAAATCGTATGGGTGTAGACCTTATCGTCTATTTTTAGACAGGAACTGCGTACGTAAGCGAAGGAAAGTCTTGTTTGTGGGGTTGTTTTGTCGTAGAGGCTCGGGATTAAAATGTGTGTGAAATTATGAATGGATATGTGGAGGATTAAAATATATATATATATATATATATATATATATATATATATATATATATATATATATATATATATATATATATATATATATATTATAAAGACAAAATCACGAAGAGAAACAAAGGAGTGCTGCAAGGCCTTTCGACATATAGTCCTTTACTCAGCTAAGGCAAGGACCATCACTCGAAAGGCCTTGCAGCCTTGCAGCACTCCATTGTTTCTCTTTCCTTCGTGGATGTTGTCTTTATTTATATATTCACCACGTTCTATATTTTCGTGAATCAGTTATACATATATATATATGAATATACATGGTGTGTAATATATATAAATTTATAATATATATATATAAATGTATAAATGTATGTGTATGTATGTATGTATATGTGTTAACAATGTATGCATGTATCTATGTGATATCCACGAAACCTTTCAAAACTACGGATATTCGATAACAGAAAAACGGACAAAGGAAAATGAACACAAACGACCTTTGACAATATCACTCAATTTCCAACCTCATTTATTTCAATTTCATCAACACAGGACACAAAACTATGTCCCCGTCGACAGTGTCCAAAGGACGGATCGGACTTTGAGGCAGAATTCCGGACACAAACAGGACACGCACCTCTCAGGCCACTAATTATTCAAAGGCAATTGATTGATTGGAATTTCGAAGTCACGTCCGACATACTTCTATGTTTAGTCTGCAGTAGAACAGAGAATAAACGTATTCTCTGGGTAACTACGATAATTCTCTTAATTCTGTTTTGTTCTTTGATTAAGTAATAAAAAAGGAAAGAGGTGTGAGGTTTCCCTAATTCAGAATGCGTCGAAAAATCTAAATAAAATAGAAAATGGGGAACAGATTCCAAAGAATGGTGGTAGAGGGGGGGAAATGAATAACAATCCCACTGAGAAATCTAGGGATTACTAATCTCTGCTAAGAACGCACTGGATAGGATTTGTGGAAAATGAACTGCAGTAACTGTGGCTTCATCAAGGCCGTTAAAAAAATCGGTTTACCATAACTTTTAAATATATATATATATATATTCATCGTTTATAAATATATATATATATTATATATATATATGATTCATCGTTATATATTATATATATATATATATATATATATATATATATATATATATATATATATATATATATATATATATATATATATATATATATATATATATATATATATATATATATATATATATTACAAATATACATTTAGGCACAAATACTTTGAATAATAGAGATGTTAAGAATAGTGTTATGGACTTTCCATCTTCGTTAGTGCCAAGACTTCCCTCGAGAAAGTGGCACTTTCAGGAATATTTTCAAACGAATTGAAAACATTAGAAAACAACATTATAAAAAAAAGCTAGATAAATATAAACAAAATATAATTCTTTTAGTGTTGCATGAAAAAGAATAGTTATAATTAGAATTCCCTTCGTGGTTAAATAAGAGAAAAAAGATATTAGAGTATCATGAGTCAGCGTGATTCCGAAGACTATGTTTGGAGACCGGAATAATAAATTTTGCGGTTTATCATCAAAGCACTTCGAAAATGAGCCTCGGGCAGAATTGAATGACTTTGTCAGTTATGGATATGAAATTAGTTTTATTTATAAGTGATTCCTCCTGTAATAAAAATTATGATAATTTTTGTGTTGTGGCTGAGGTAGTTTCTGTAGTCCTATTATATGCCTCAATATTATTATTATTAAATATTATTATTATTATTATTATTATTATTATTATTATTAAGTAGCTTTTATCACCTGCATTATTATTATTATTCTGTTGTTACTATTGCATATAAAATGCAGAACATTCACCTCTTCTTATATCCAAACATACGGAACCCAATCTTGGCCGGGCCACACAAAACCATTTAAAGCCCAGCTTTGACCACGAAGGTCTCTGTGGCTATTTACATAAGCCTATTTCTGATTTCCCATCCCCCCATTTTGCATCAGCCTCAGTTATTTGCTCTGGGAATCGGCTCAAGATTGAATTTCTGGGTCTCGGAGGTTGAATTCAATTGATCTGGAACAGATGCTGTGTTTTGATATCTGTTTGAAAGTGCAAAGCAATTTTCTGAATGCCATTCCTCATATCTTTATTGTTCGCAAGTTCTTTTTAATTATTGGATTTCACTTTAAACTGTTTAAGGATTTTAGTGGCCACGTCTAAACAGATGCTTTTACGTAGTATCTGTCGATAAATGCAAAGAAAATCATCTTATTGCCGTTTATCAAAACTTTATTTTTCATTTTTTATTTTTAATCAGTGAACTTCAAGATAATTTCAGATGTTTTAGTGCTTATTGTTCGTAAGTTACTTATTTAATTATCTTCATTAATTTGTTATTCAGAAGTTCAAGAAAATAAAAGGACTGGTTATAATGTGACTAAGTAGATGACCAGGGTTTGTAAGGTATACTTGGGCGATGGAAAGGTTCAAGCTATTAACAGAGATCTGCATATTCCTTTTTGAATTGCTTCCCATAAATACCAATAAATGTATTAATATTAGTTATATACATAAAAATTGTAGTATATATATATATAATGTTTGTGTGTGTGTGTGTGTGTGTGCTAATACCGGTGAAGATTTGCCTAGTGTTGCTAATGATATACAGTAGTCTTCAGTCTTTCCCATTCTGTCCGAAGTAAGTGAAACAATACGCGCCACAACCGTAGAGTTTTCACACCCTTTTGGGGTATTGCATTAGAATAGAGCCTCACGCTCAATATTGTCATGCATTCACTGTTTGTGGTCCTTTCATTCACTAGTCCTTTTATTCACTAATAGGTGGCTTTGGCGTAGTAGGTGCCTTTGAATAGGTTGGAGTGTGGGTCCATTCATAAATTCATAAAGTTGTTGTGGTTTATTGATGGCCCTTTTCATTTCGAAAGGAAGCTGGGGGATATATATAGGTAAAGACATGCGCATTGGAGAGTCAGAAATTCCATACGAGGAGTCACTGGATCGCTTCATTGGGAAATATGGACGAACGCTGCCTGTTTTATGTGAAGTGAAGTGAATAAAGAATTTAGGTCAAAGGCCAAGCACTGGGACCCATGAGGTCATTCAGCGCTGAAACGGAAATTGACAGCAAATGGTTTGAAAGGTGTAACAGGAGGAAAACCTCGCAGTTGCAATATGAAACAATTGTTAGGAGAGGGTGGAAAGTAAGATGGCAGAGAGAATATGACAGGAGGTACAGTAAAAGGAACGAAAGGGGTTGCAGCTAGGGGCCGCAGGGACGCTGCAGAGAAAAGAGTTGGTGGACCTACTTCAAAGTTCCGGAAATGGACGCCTTCGGCTTCTCTTAAAATGCTCCGTCACTTGAATTTCTTTGATAAAAGTTGTTCATATCATTAATTATGTTTTTGTTTTAAAAATTTACCACTGTATATATTACCCCTGCTATATTTATGCATTTCATTTCCGGAGGAAATAGGTAATTACCTCTTCCAGAAAAGTAAAAATCAGGTCGACAATTATCAGTATTTTTTTATCGTGATGGGAAAGGGGTGGGGGGTCTGGTGACTACTGGGTATCAGAAAATTGCAATGCAGACCTGGCTTCGATTTTGCTTTTGTTTTTTTCCTCCCCGAAAACTCTCATTATTTTTGTAAATGCTCATTTGCATAAAGCTGATAAGCTCATTACGTTTCGCGTCATGCAAGTGTAGTCACTTGGGAAAAGGTGGTGATGTTATGTTTTTTTAATGAATAGGATTTTTTTTCTTGCAAATAGGGGTTTGATTGACAATGACCCATGATATTTTTGACGTCTGCACGGTCGTCTTTATCACTGACCTTTATGTCATGCCAGTTTGTGGCCCAATTCAAGTCAGTGACCTGTTTGCGTCATGCCAGTTTATGGCACAATTCAAGTCCCTGACCTATGTTTATGTCAGGCCAGTTTATGGCCAAATTCAAGTCACTGATCTTTGTTTATGTTATGCCAGTTTATGGCACAATTCAAGTCACTGACCTTTGTTTATGTCAGGCCAGTTTGTGGCATATTTCAAGTCACTGACCTTTGCTGATGTCATGCCAGTTTATGACACAATTCAAGTCACTGACCTTTGTTTATGTCATGAAAGTTTATGGCACAATTCAGTCACTGACCTTTGTTTATGTCATGAAAGTTTATGGCACAATTCAGTCACTGACCTTTGTTTATGTCATGAAAGTTTATGGCACAATTCAAGTCACTGACCTTTGTTTATGTCATGCCAGTTTATGGCCCAATTCAAGTCACTAACCTTTGTTTATGTTTAATGCGCATTTCAAGTCACTGACCTTTATGTCATGCCAGTTTATGGCACAATTCAAGTCACTGACCTTTGTTTATGTCATGCCAGTTTATGGCACAATCCAAGTCACTGACCTTTGTTTATGTCATGCCAGTTTATGGCCCAATCCAGGTCACTGGCCTTTGTTTATATCATGCCAGTTTATGGCACAATTTAAGTCACTGACCTTTGTTTATGTCATGCCAGTTTATGGCACAATTCAAGTCACTGACCTTTGTTTATGTCATGCCAGTTTACGGCAAAATTCAAGTCACTGACCTTTGTTTATGTCATTCCAGTTTATGGCACAATCCAGGTCACTGACCTTTGTTTATGTTATGCCAGTTTATAATATAGTTCAAGTCACTGACCTTTATCTCTTGCCAGTTTATGGCACAATCCAAGTCACTGGCCTTTGTTTATGTCATGCCAGTTTATGGCACAATCAAGTCACTGACCTTTGTTTATGTCATGCCAGTTTATGGCACAATCCAAGTCACTGACCTTTGTTTATGTTATGCCAGTTTAACGCACAATTCAAGTCACTGACCTTTGGTTATGTCATGCCAGTTAATGGCACAATTCAAGTCACTGACCTTTGTTTATGTCATGCCAATTTATGGCCCAATTCAAGTCACTGATCTTTGTTTATGTCATGCCAATTTATGGCCCAATTCAAGTCACTGATCTTTGTTTATGTCATGCCAGTTTATGGCACATTTCAAGTCACTGGCCTTTTTTTATCTTATGCCCAATTCATGGCTCAATTCAAATCACTGACCTTTGTTTGTGTCTTGCCAGTTTGTGGCCCAATTCAAGTCTCTGCCCTTTGTTTATGTTATGCCAGTTTATGGCACAAATCAAATCACTGACCTTTGTTTATGTCGTGCCAGTTTATGGCCCAATCCAAGTCACTGACCTTTGTTTATGTCATGTCAGTTTATGATACAATGCAAGTCACTGACCTTTGTTTATGTCATGCCAGTTTATGATACAATGCAAGTCACTGACCTTTGTTTATGTCATGAAAGTTTATGATACAATGCAAGTCACTGACCTTTGTTTATGTCATGCCAGTTTATGATACAATGCAAGTCACTGACGTTTGTTTATGTCATGCCAGTTTATGGCACAATTCAAATCACTGACCTTTGTTTATGTCATGCCAGTTTGTGGCACAATTCAAGTCACTGATCTTTGTTTACGTCATGCCAGCTTATGGCACAAATCAAGTCACTGACCTTTGTTTATGTCATGCCAGTTTATGGCCCAATCCAAGTCACTGACCTTTGTTTATGTCATGCCAGTTTATGATACAATTCAAGTCACTGACCTTTGTTTATGTCATGCCAGTTTATGGCACAATTCAAGTCACCGACCTTTGTTTATGTCACGCCAGTTTATGATACAATTCAAGTCACTGACCTTTGTTTATGTCATGCCAGTTTGTGGCACAATTCAAGTCACTGACCTTTGTTTATCTCATAACAGTTTATGGCATAATTCAAGTCACTGACCTTTGTTTATCTAACAGTTGATGGCACAATTCAAGTCACTGACCTTTGTTTATGTCATGCCAGTTTATGGCACAGCTAGTCCAGTCACGAACTAAAGAGGGAAGGGGGCGGAACTTAGACAGTAGATCTAACAAAAATCTTCACAAAAAAAGTAAATTGGGTGATTTTTCCCAGAAGTTTTTCCGAGCTTAACTTTGTATAGCGTCGAGTTTTTGTTTGTTTGTTTGGTTTTTGTAGGTAAATAGATAAAAAATGGATAAAAAAAAAGGGGGGAGAAGCGAGAAGGCGACCAGGGGGAGCCACACTCGTAACTTTGGGTTGTTGGACGTTGAATTTTTCCGGTTTGGTTGGGCGCGGGAGAAAGTTTATATCACCCCACCCCTAACCTCCCCCCTCCCCCTTTCCAATTCCATCTTATTCCCCCTTCTCCTCCTCCTCCTCCTCCTCATATCGTGACTGGATTTCCTTTTGGGTATTTTGGTATCCTCTTAAAGTATACAACGAATCCAGCCGGCCCCCACCACACCCAATCCCAGCTCATTTCCCCCTTCCTCCTCCTCCTCCTCCCGGTACCTCATATCGTGACTGGATTTCCTTTCGGATATTTTGAGATCCTTTTAAAGTACACAACGAATCCAGGCCTCTTCAGGCCTAACGCCCAGCCGTGTCCCGGTGTTGGAAAACTCTCTTGAGTTTCGTGGCAAAATATTCAGATCATTTTTTGTTATTATTATTTTCATTCCCGAATTTTGTTCGGCTGAATATAGCCGGGTTTAGGAGTAGCAGGCGAATTTCGCGGTTGGAAACTTTGGCGCAGAGGTCCGTATTCGCGGGGTTTAAATATTGGCGATATCGATATCTTTATCTGTTTCCAGTAATTTAATGCGTATTGAAAAAGGGGTTCGTAGTGCTGTCAATCGTGTCTATTCAGGCTACAAGAGAAAATTATCTAAATTATATGTTTGTATATGTGTGTAAATTAGTGTGTTTCACTTGTACGACTTTTTCTTTTACAGACAGACCAGGAAAGGGATTACCCACCTTGTATTTGGCTAATATTTCCAAACTGGTCGCAGCCCATTTCAGGTAGCTACCAAAATACGTGATTCATTGCTCGGGTTAAACAGAGGCACCTTGAGTTCTAACGGAAAACGTCACCATGTTTTTTTCGTCCTTGCCCGGGAATCGAACCCAGGTTCTGCCTCAGGTGTGGTTGGGCATCTTGGCTATTAGACCATGTTTCCTTTGAGCTATTACATTTCCTTAACAGTAAAATAAAATGAAGACAAGAATCACTCACATTCAAAAATTAAATGCTGAATCGTAGTTGAATGCCTCGTGCAGAAAAAAAACCCAGCCATTTCATACAACTACGTAGGAGGATTTTCAGCAGCACGTCCAACTAAACAGCCCCCCCCCCAACACACACGAACACATGCACGCACAATCGCTCTTCCTGAATATTAAATTTAATGCTAACCAACATGCCTCCCTTACCCGATTTATCCAGTCCTGTACAGGTCCTCTAATATATATATATAAATATATATATATATATATATATATATATATATATATATATATATATATATATATATATATGTACACACACATATATATATATATATATATATATATATGTGTGTGTGTGTGTGTATGTACATATGCTTATTATAAATTTATATATATATATATATATATATATATATATATATATATATATATGTACATATATATATATATATATATATATATATATATATATATATATATATATATATATATATTATATATATATCATACAAATACGCAAATAAAAAAACTTACAAAAGCCAACCTGATTAAGCTGAGCCTTCTTGTATGAAAGGTTTAGAGGGTGCGAAGGAATGAGCAGGAGACAATAATTTCCCCGGGGGAAATCACGAAGAAAGCATAAACAGGATGCCCTCTCTCTCTCTCTCTCTCTCTCTCTCTCTCTCTCTCTCTCTCTCTCTCTCTCTCTCTCTCTCTCTCACACACACACACACACACACACAGAATCCATTTGGTGACGGGTCACTTAGGATTGCTGGGTGAAAAGTTACAACAGGGACATATTGAAGAGGCAGTTTAAAACATGCCCTCTTTTCTATTATAAAAATGGAAGAAGAGGCTTGAATATGAATTATGAATTTTGTATGGCATTAGGCATAACTCATTAGCCGAGTTGGCTGAATACACGTGTATTAGGGCTCAGCTTAATAATCAGAAAAAATATAAGTGAAGTGATCAAGTCATGCTTGGAAAAATAGAGAACATTTTTAGCCAGTTTTGAATTCATTAACAAGTACGATTAATAATCACAGCCTTTGTTTATTAATTAAATAAGTATCTGTCGAAATTGCGACCTTTTAAGTATAAGTCACTCTTATTGCCAAGTATTTCAATTCTCTAATAAACACACTGTACTTCCAATAAGGAATATACTCTCAAAGATAATAAATATATTGTATTCACAATAAGGTGTACATCTTCCCCCCAATATACGAAAAAAAACTCTGTGCATACGATAAACTTAGAAAGCGCTGCTTTGGGACCCAAGAATCAATTACACAGGTGTACCAGGTGCACGAACCAAATATAGCTCAATCCTCTATCAGCGACAAAGCCGCCACAATCCCATAAATTATGCAGCCGCCTCCCCGGTCATCAAATACGCAACTCATGCTTTAGTCAGAAATCGATAGGAGTATAAATCCAGGCTGACGATAATCATGAATGGGGCACGAGGGTGGCTGATCTGGGTCTGCAGGTCCAAGGCGATCACCACCCCAGCCTGAATTCGCAGTTTCCTTGGATACAAAACGAGTTCGGCTGCCGCCTGGCTGTCTCGTGTTCTGTTCAGGTGCAAGGTTTGAGTTTCTCTTTGGAATTATAGATGAGTTTTGTGTATATACAGGTGTGTGTGTGTGTGTGTGTGAGAGAGAGAGAGAGAGAGAGAGAGAGAGAGAGAGAGAGAGAGAGAGAGAGAGAGAGAGCGTGGGTCGAGTTATCCTCAGGACTTGTGTTTCACTTTGGAGTTATAAATTATTATTGTTTTTATATATATATATATATATATATATATATATATATATATATATATATGTATATATATATATATATTATTATTAGTATTATTATTATTATTATTATTATTACCCAAAAACAATCCTCCTTGTATTGTAATAATTTTCGTAAATTTTTATCTGTATATTCATTAGTTTGTTAATTTATTTTTCCTCTTCTAATAACTGATCTCTTCTCTATTTCCTATTACCTTCTGTTTTATATATATATATATATATATATATATATATATATATATATATATATATATATATATATATATATATATATATGTATATAATGTGTGTGAGAGAGGGAGAGAGAGAGAGAGAGAGTGCTGACGACTGCAGCCTCTCCCCCATAACAGCATCCTGTTGAGACTGTGGAGTCGAATAAGATAATTGATTTTCACTTTAGGGGTTACAAACGTTGGGAGAGAGAGAGAGAGAGAGAGAGAGAGAGAGAGAGAGAGAGAGAGAGAGAGAGAGAGAGAGAGAGAGAGTGATCGTGAAAGTTTTGACGAAGCATCTGTTTGAGTGCTAATTCGGATGTGATGAAATGACTCTTTGTACTGATGAGTTTTCGAATCTCTCTCTCTCTCTCTCTCTCTCTCTCTCTCTCTCTCAGCAAGGACTGCCCTGACCTACCTGCTTTATTCTAGTCTTCCTCCTTTCTCATACTACTCGTGAATCAAAGAACCTTCAATCTCATAAAAGATTAGTTGTACATAATATACATAATATAATATTATTTGTACATAAGAAGATGTGATAGAGGAAGCTTTTCTAGGGGGCGTGTTTACGAATATGAGATGGAGCAAGGTAACTGGTGTGAAGTAGGTCTGCTAATAACTGCTAATGGAACTCGTAGAAATGAAATAAAATCAATATCGACTTTAACAAAATCCTCAACCATTTATGTTTAAAAATTCTCCACCTAAGTGGATATTGAAATTCACATTTTCCATTGTACTGTTCGTATGCATAATAATTCATCCCTTTAAACTCGAGAATTACTCTTCAGGATATTTTTAAAGGCCAAACAGACCTTGTAACAATACGGTCCTTGCTTCCTTCCGGCCTGGTCTTTGTTATTGTCTACGTACCATCACCCCCCCACCCCAGCTCCCTCCAACGATCTTAAGGTTGAGTTGCCCCGTTTAGGGTTAAATTCAAGTGCTATTTTGAGTTTGTTTGTTTGTTTCATTAACGTAATGCGTTAGTGTTAGTTTGTGTTGGGTTTGAATTATATTAGTATTATGTATATGTATAAGTTAAGTTAGTCCTCCTCGGCCTCTGTAGGCTCATAGGGCAGGCGCTGATCTCCTGTTTCTTAGGCCGACAGCCAGTGGGGACAGGTCCCAATGCCTATGACGCGTGGCCAGTGTGTCGCTAGGCCCACTGTTTAACTCCCCAGCCCAAGGGCTGGTACCTATTCGCCTACTGAACCTCTCGTGATTTTTTTTCGGACCGTTAGGTTAGGTGTATAAAATGTATATATTTCATTATACGCCCCAGCTCCAAAAAGGTCTTGGTCTTTTATTATAAGTTTCCATAGCGCACACATACAAACGCACACGCAAACGCACACACGCATTCTTGTTACCTTGGCTTCATTTGTCTTCGTAGCCTTACTCTTGTTAAGGTACACTTTCAATATTTACCTTTCGTAAATACTTTCATATTATTTCGCCAGCTAGTGCAGCTTCTCTTCACGATCACCTGTTAACCTTGCATCATATATAAACATCAGCCACTCATTATTCCATTCGTGATTCCAGATTTCATTCCAACATGTGCCCCTGAGTGTGGTTTATTCTTCACTGGACCGTCCTACTACACTAAACCAGTCTCTGGCTTTTCCTGTATCATAGGCTTCGAATTGTTCTAAACCTTAATACCGCATCTCTGTTAATTCTTTTATTAATTTTTCCCCCCCTTCCTCTCAAGTATCTGGCTCAGTTGTTCCTCAACAACCAAACACTTGAGACTCACACACACACAAACCGTTCCTTATATCTACACTGCATTTATCAATCACCTTCTTAGCTGTTATACTTTTCCACTAAAAACGTCACCTTTCTTATTGTAACCTGTCCTCAGGCAGTCAAAATTACACATTGTAATCAGTTACAGAGTTGGACTAATAAAAAAAATTACTGCAACATGACACTTGTGCTCCCTACAAACTCTGGGTTTTTCCCGCATTTTCACACTGAACAGTTTTTGCTCTTGCATAATTTTTATTCTTCTCTCTCGGTTAGATTCAACATCACTTCAAAACAGTCACTCTATCGACGCAAGAAACCTTTCTCTTGAGGCAGCATCTCTTAATTTGCGTTCTCAACTGTCAGATTCATTTGCTTATGAACCTTTGTCTGCAGTTACTTTGCATAATTTTAATGGCCCCATACTTCACTTCCCATTCCTCTAACCCTGTCCTCTTTTATACATCTGCTGTACCCTCTCATCTTCTGATACCCAACTTTCAAACCGCTTCTAACTAAGCCCTTACCTTCTATTCCCCACCATACACTTCTTTTGTTACACCATTTTCCATGTATCTACGCCCAAAAGCATTCCCTGTTACCCCATTTACTCAATGAACTTTTGCATGAAATCAATCCACTCCTTGCACTTCTGTATCTTTGAACCCATCCCATATTTACCCATCTCATTACATCCACCTTCTTATGGAAACACTTTGTCATATATTTTCTTTATATCCATTTC
>NC_089766.1:6823507-6881007 GCF_040412425.1 Macrobrachium rosenbergii
ATCAAATGTTTTTGAAGTCTTTTTAATAGTATAAATATTCTTGAATCAAATGTTTTTGAAGTCTTTTTAATAGTATAAATATTCGTAAACCAGAGGTTTGTGAAGCCTTTTTAATAGTATAAATATTCTTGAATCAGTTGTTTTTGAAGCCTTTTTAATAGTATAAGCCTTTTTAATAGTATCAATATTCTTGAATCAGATGTTTCTGAAGCCTTTTTAACAGTATAAATATTCTTGAATCAGATATTTTGAAGCCTTTTATTGTACTAAATGTTTAATAGAACAAATATTCTTGAATCAAATGTTTTTGAAGCCTTTTTAGTAGTATAAATATTCTTGAATCAGATTTTTTGAAGCCTTTAATAGTATAAATATTCTTGAATCAAATGTTTTTTAAGCCTTTTTAATAGTATAAATATTCTTGAATTCCAAATGTTTTTGAAGTCTTTTTAACAGTATAAATATTCTTGTGTCAGATGTTTTGAAGCCTTTTTAGTAGTATAAATATTCTTGAATCAGATGTTTTTGAAGTCTTTTTAATAGTATAATAATTCTTTAATCAAATGTTTTTGAAGCCTTTTTAATAGTATAAATATTCTTAAATCAGAGATTTGTGAAGCCCTTTTAATAGTATAAATATTTTTGAATCAGATGTTTTTGAAGCCTTTTAATAGTATAAATATTCTTGAATTCCAAATGTTTTGAAGCCTTTTTAATAGTATAAATATTCTTGAATCAGATATTTTTTAAGCCTTTTGAATAATATAAATATTTTTGAATCAGATGTTTTTGTAGCCTTTTCAGTAGCATAAATAATCTCGAATCAAATGTTTTTGAAGCCTTTTTAATAGTATAAATATTCTTGAATTCAAATGTCCTTGCAACTTGGTTGATTTTCCCTTCCGTGTCTGGCGAGACTAGGCCATTAAATCGTACACTCCGCCGGCTTACATTAAAACCTTTTATCATCGAATGGAATGAAATAACTAAGGTTTCCCTTCCTATAGGGAGTGTTCCCTTACTGCACGTTCGGAGAATGTAACTCAATCAGACAAAACCCGCACCGACTCTACAAGTGACTAGTGTGTTTATGCTTAATTTTTACACCATTTTTGGAAAGGGGCAACAAAAAGACTAATATAGAAGTAGGTATCATATTATTACAGCTATTACTGATAGGAATACGGGTAGTAGTATTGCACGATTTGGATGTGTGAAATTTATATTCTAAATTTAACTATATCAGAATGGCAGAAAAGGCAAAAAAAAAAAAAAAAATCAAACTATTAGTATTTCGTAAAATTGATAGACAATTTTCCTACTACTGTATTTAGTATTAAACGTTTACAGTAGTTTAAAGGGTAAAACACGTATGGTGTTTGATAACAGCATCGCCAATAATAATAATAATAATAATAATAATAATAATAATAATAATAATAATAACGAATGCAAAGCCGCACCCATACAATGTTTTTCGTGTAAGATAAAAGTCTGCGGGAAGTACGCGCCACGTTTAACTATCTCTACATGATTGACAACCCAATGCGGAGCAAAATTTATGTAACAGGAATATAAGTACCGAGTAGGTGCAAAATTACTTTACTATTTCTGTCATATTTTTTTATCTGAACAGGTAAAATAGTAACCAATTAAATTTGTATGAACACCTGTATGACCAAATAATGTATTGAGTTAACTAGGCGTTTTTAAAGCAGGCTCACGGGCACTCCCCAACTGTTTCCCAACCTCTCTCTCTCTCTCTCTCTCTCAACCGTGAGTCGGGGGGAAAAGATCCCCGAGAGTTAAATGTTGTTTAAACACTTATCCTGCTCATTTTAGAAAGCGTTCTGATGTTATTTACTTCTATAATAAAATGCTTGAGTGTTTGCTGGCTTCAGTTAATATTCATTCGCCCGTGAAAACGTAAATAGGATGCTAGTACATGCAGCGGAACTTTTGTGTGTATGCTATTAGAATCTATGAATAACTGAATGCTTTATTAGCATGACGTGGGGTTTATATATATATATATATATATATATATATATATATATATATATATATATATATATATATGTGTGTGTGTGTGTGTATACACATATATATATATAATGTATGCATACATATGTAACACTGAAGTGAAGAATTTTTCAAGGTTTTTGAAACCGAGGAAATCTAAATTTATTAAAATGTATCATCCAAATTTATGTATATTGAGAATTTATAACAATCATACCACCCAAAACTTTTTTTTTGGGGGGGGTTATTGTAGAAACGTAATACATAAAATATGAGAATGGTTTAAATACTCTTAATTTATGTAGAAATTATGAGCTAAACACTTTTGTGTAAACATGCAAAGGTATTTCGCCAGAGATCAAGACTGAAAGAAATATCAAACACTGAAAACAGAAGTAATTGTATTAGAAAACAAAGTATTTTTGTTATACCTAACTTCCTTTGAAATGTGTTTATTTGTTGTTGGAAAGGTCAGGCGCAGAACCTTTTTAAATCAGTTGAACTTTATTCTTTGTTCATTTTTAGAACCGTTTCTGGTTCCACTAAAGAATAAAATAATTTTATTGAAATTATATCGAGACGGATTGTGGGATAGAGTTGTTTATTAAATGATTTTCAATTAAATCATACATTGGCAAATCATTCAGATTTGGGGACTTTCATACGAACTTTTTAGAATTCTGACCAACAGTAAAATATTCACTTGATTTTGAATTAGGTTCAGTAACGGTTGGAATCGATTCATGTATAAATGTTTTTTATAAACAGTTGGAAAATGTAACTTGTAAAAAAAGTGGTATCGTTATTTCGAATTAATCTTTAAAAAGGTCTCCCAGAATAATTCACAATTATATTTCAAGTAGCTTGTAATTAATTCACGAGGAATGAATGGGATAACCATAAATTACGAATTTAATTTTACGAAGTAGCAAACACAATTGAAGACATTTTGCATAATTGCATTAACTGCATTATGGAGACAGAATATATAAAGTGATATTCGTTACTCTAAAATACAGATACCACTGAAAGAGCATAAAAAGAATTTTATATATTTTACAGTAGTATAGACTTCATTGAGGAAGAAAAAATATAATCAGATGGTATAGACTTCATTGAGGAAGAAAAAAATATTATAATCAGACCTTTTGTAGAAGCAAATTCAGTTAAAAGAATTAATGAAATTTCAATTACATCTTAACAAGACATAGAGGCCAACGAGAAGTAATAATTTATTTTGGATTGGCTTTCATTAAGAATCGAAAATTAAACGAAATCTTGTAAAAATAATTATCAATGAAGAAGAAAGAATCATAGTTTTAGTTTAGTTCCACAAAGAATATTTTCTTGAAAGAATGGAGCGAGGTTTTTTTTTCCTTAAAGATGAAATGGCTTACCATAATAGAAGAAAATGCTGGCCGCTGCATTGACACCCATTCCATATGCAGTTTAGAGGGAGAGAGAAAATTGCATCCTATTCCACAACCTAACCCAACATCGTAAGGGAATGAGGATTTCTTTTTCCTGGGGCAAGTGAATGCTACTACTATGTCTATCTCTCTCTGTCCCGTCTCTCCTTTTCCTCTTCCACCTCTTGCTTCGCTTTTATCTCTTATCTTTCCGTTCCTTGCGCGTTGTTTGTTTGTTATCTCCCCTCCTGCGGTTTCCACGGCTTAAAGTTAGTGTGGTCGTTAAATTTTTTTCTCTCCACTTTTCAGAAAAGAACGGTTTCAAAAACGAGTTGATATTTGTCACGTTTTCTCAACAAAATGCTTAAAGGGATTTCAAGTGAGGTAGCCCAGTTGCTTTTTTGATGTTTCGTCAATATTTTCTGGTTAAATTTTCGCTTCGTACATTTGCTTTCAAAGGCTCCCTCGTCTGAACAAATCGACTTCTTTCTGGGCAGCACACAAAAATTATCTCAAAGTCGACTGCAGCTACTCGGCTTCGCAGTCATTTTAGGTCGCAGTGGTACCGAACGAGCCTCCTCCTCCTTCAGTCTGTGATTGCTTGTGTTTGTGTTTCCGAGATCGACGGAGACGACACCGAGCGAGAGAAAAGAGAAAGAGAGAGAGAGAGACGCTGAACACCTCTCACCTTGGTGGCTGTGGCCCGACTGACAGTGGCCGCGATTTCCTGGGGGATGGTTTTCCTAACAGTTGTCACTTAGCGAATTTCACGCTCCCAATTCTTTTTTCGCTTATTATTCCACCTTGTTTCTTCGCCAGTGGCGTGTTATTTACTCAAAGGCAATTGAGGATCATGAAGGCGTGTCGTCGAAGTGGCAGTGAAGGACAGGGGTCCTCGATTCGTGGAGGGGGGGGGGAGGGACTTCATTTCTGGCGCGGAAAAGTGGGATTTTCACATTGATTGTGAGGACCCCCCGGGGGAAATTCTCCTACTAGGTCATACAACTAACTCCACGTACGCGTACTTTAATATTTTCGCCAGACTAGGAGGGTTTTAATCTCTCTCTTCTCTCTCTCTCCGTAGACTGCTTAAGTCAGCCATTACTTACTGCAACGTTCTAAATCAGCGTGAGGGACACGTCATTCTGAAAGCCGATAGGGAATTGTTTACTGCTTATTGAAGCTATTTTCCGTTCATGGTCCGCTTTGCTGGACGGTCGTAAAATAAGCTGTAACGTCTCATTAGAAAAATTGCTCTTGCAAGTCTTCTTATGACTTACCAATTTATCCTCACTGGCTTGATCTTTGGTGAGGGATAATGAAAATAAATTGCATAAATTCTCAATTTCTATATCCGAATACGTGGTCCAAAAATAGCTCTTGATAATTAAAGACATATTCAGGCTAAAGTGTCATCACTGCTATTTTTAAATATTACAATTTTCAAGTTGATTACCATTAATGTTTGATATTTATAACCTTCTGTAAGTTTGATTTAATTGTAAGATTACACTTTTGATGACGTGAAAATATTTGGTGACAAAAATTCAATTAAAGTTTGGGACTTGAGAATTTGCTGTCCTGATTAATTAACAACAAGACCTAACTAACAAATTTAAATATTTTATTTATGAAATGGGCCCTGTGGTTAAATGATACGACATTCGGTTCTTGGTTTTCGGGTTCAGGTGGATAACTACTGCTATACCTGTATTTTTTTTTTAGTATTGTCAAAATCATTCATGAGCCAGCGACCCAGTAAATCAAAATAGTAATTGCAGAATTTACTTGCAATGCTGTTCTCTCTAAAACCAGTGGCGATGGAAACAGCAAAATTAGTGTAATCACGGTGCAATCGAAGCTCTATTTAGTGATTCATGTATGGCAACAAAAAACTGAAAACCGTACTGAAAATACCGTTCGTAAATAGAATGCCATTGAAGGCCTCAACCGGTCATTACACAAATACTTTATAAAATCTCGTTTTGAGCCAAATCAGCGCCCTGTGACAAACTTATTCTTGAAAGCACTCGAGGAAAAAATAGGCCCTCTTTCACGAGGCCCCCGCGGGACAAACAGCACAGAATCAGCGATGTTATTGTTCAGCCAAAATCTTACTTGGGGTAAACAAAGGGAACAATTGCCCGCGCCTACATCGGGATTCTATGAATAACTCGTCGAAACTGATGAAGTAATGCTAATTAGCGCATTCATGGGGGTTGGGGGGGGGGTTAATTTTCCGCCGACTGGTTTAAAAATACGGGGTATCAATGTGGCCTGACGGGCGGCGAGCGAAAACATTCCATGTGGCAGTGTGAAACGATTCCATTAAAAGTTCGTCTGTCATTGTGCCCAACTGTTTTGAATAGCGTGAATTACCCAAGTTTATCTTAAAGCAGGGTATTGGGAAAGAGAACAGTATCAGTTGTTGAGGGCGAGAAAATAAACGAAATGTTCTCAGAAATGGTAAGAGTGGGGCAAAACCATCTGCTCTTTCATGATCGCATAAGGCCATGCTTTGTGTCTGCGTGATCCGGTTTTAGACGATACAAATTCCTCGTGCGATCAACTTTAATGGAGATTTTTTTTGTCCCAATTCAATTGTTTTCTCTCAAAACGCATTCCATATGGACCTCGTTGATTTCCACACCAACTTTGACCCACTTTTCAGACTGTTAGTCATTCAAAGGCAGTTGGCGGTAAGCAGGCCTCCTGAATTCTGATTGGGGATGTGGCGGAAATGGGTCACTGTTAATTTATGCGCTTCTGTTAACTATAACTATAAATCGTTAAGTCTGAGATTTTTATTGATGGAATGTAATGAGTTTCTATGCATTCACGTTAACTATAACTATAAATCGTAAGGTTTGAGATTTTTGTTGATGCAGTGTAATGAATTTTTATGCATTCACGTTAACTGTAACTATAAATCGTAAGGCCTGAGATTTTTGTCGATGAAATGTAATGAGTTATTGTGCGTTTCTGTTAACTATAAATTGTAAAGTTTGAGATTTGTATTGATGAGATGTAATGAGTTTTTTATGCATTCCTTTTAACTATAACTATAATCCGTAAAGTTTGAGATTTTCATTGATGAAATGTAATGAATTTTTGTGCGTTTCTGTTAACTATATAAATCGTAAAGTTTGATAATTTATGATGAAATGTAATGTATTTTTATGCATTCCTGTTAACTATAACTATAAATCGTTAAGTTTGAGATTTTTATTGATGAAATGTAATGAATTTTCATGCATTCATGTTAACTATAACTATAAATTGTAAAGTTTGAGACTTTTATTGATGAAATGTAATGAGTTTTTATGCATTCCTGTTAACTATAACTGTAATCCGTAAAGTTTGAGATTTTTATGGATAAAATGTAATGAGTCTTTATGCATTCCTGTTAACTATACCATTATAATCCGTAAATTTCAAGCCTTTTATTAGTGTCTTAATTTTTTCCACAGACTTTAAGTTTGATGGAACATTTCATGTTTTGTATACCAAGTGGCAATCGTCCAACGACCGGCAATGAGAGAGAGAGAGAGAGAGAGAGAGAGAGAGAGAGAGAGAGAGAGAGAGAGAGAGAGAGAGAGAGAGAGAGAGAGAGAGTAGACAACGAGTATTATAAATAAATAAGTAGCAAGGTTTTTTTCCACACCAATGAAGCATACATCGACTTTAAGAGCTTCGAGTTACGTCTCTCTCTCTCTCTCTCATACTCTTCCTCCAGGATTGAACGGTCAGGTTACTTATCCCAGGATCCCAGAGTAAATGTTTGATATCCTGGTACAATATGAATGACAAATCTTGGGGCCGACGGCCGGGATAGGCGAATGGATTACGAATCGATTTATCCTTAATGCAACAACACTGGGTCCTGGTTGTTTTACTGGTTGTTTATCCGAGGGATAAAATGTGCATTAGATTTTTGATAAGGAGTGGAATTAGAGAGGGGCGGAAAATCATGAATCAGTGTTGGGTAAGGCATGTGGAAATTGGACAAAAGTCGACATGTTCAAACACACCAGTAAATATGAAAGGCTGTTATGTTTGTAGGCTTGAGTTTCTCATTCATGTTGAAAGAGTAGATAACGTCTCTCTCTCTCTCTCTCTCTCTCTCTCTCTCTCTCTCTCTCTCTCTCTCTCTCTCTCTCTCTCATATACTACACACATTTATGCCCCTTTAGTCTACAGTCCTAGCATAATTTCTTCCCAATAATTTTTTTTATTTCACTTTCATTTTTTCTTGAATATTTGAAACACTGCAAGCCTAGACAGTCATTATGATTTCGATATTAATTATCCTTCTTTTTATATTTTATTAACCTGTCACATTTTAGTTAAAAACCTCAAAATGTACTCAATTCTGTCTTCAAAACAATAACATTAATAACCATTTTTCTTTACATTTTATCTCTTCAAAACAGACCAACATCAAACCCATCTTGCTCTCCAACAGTGTTCTTATTCCCCCTTTCTTGTTTCTCTCTCTTATTCCCTTTCCTATAATTCTTCACCTGGATTTATCATCACAACTCGCGTACGTACAATCTTCCTCTCGTGATTCGCCAAAAACCCTTAAATCGCAGCATCCACGTCTTTTATCCCATCTCCCCTTGCAATCGCCTTCTCTGCTTGCATTCTCTATACGCCCTCTCTCTCTCTCTCTCTCTCTCTCTCTCTCTCTCTCTCTCTCTCTCTCTCTCTCTCTCTCTCTCTGCTTGATAAAAGCATTCTGGGAAATTTCAGACTCCCCTCTCGTCAGTCGATCTCTCCCTCGCTTCTCAAAACCGCAGGCTTAATGAAGTCGTATTTTCTGGTGTCCATTTCTTGTATTTTAAAAGTTGTCGGTTTTTTAGTTTTCTGTAAACGAAAACTATTGTGCCGGCTTTGTCTGTCCGTCCGCACTTTTCCTGTCCGCCCTCAGATCTTAAAAAACTACTGAGGAGGCTAGAGGGCTGCAAATTGGTATGTTGGTCATCCACACTCCAAATCATCAACCACACCACATTGCAGCCCTCTAGCCTCCTCAGTAGTTTTTATTTTATTGAAGGCCAAAGTTAGCCATAGTCGTGCTTCTGGCAACGATATAGGATAAGCCACCACCGGGCCGTGGTTAAAGTTTCAAAACAAAACGTATCAGCTCATACAAAGCATCATTCCGAGACCACCGAAAGATAAAAATAGATCTATTTTCGGCGGCCTTGATTATATAAAGTTCTCTCTCCATAAATTGTATAATAAGGGGAAAAATATTGCTGCAGCGGCTTAAGGGAAATGAAGAGGCTGATAAAGCAGCTAAAGAAGCGGTCCACATGACAAGAAAAAATCATCCCTAGCAGTCATTGTAAAAAATGGCAAAATATATGGAACGAAGAACCTGATTTTCCTATCGAAAAATCTGCTAAGAGGTAAATGAAGCCGAAAGGATACATAGATCTAATGAATACACTGTATTTGTAATATAACCAACCAAGAGCCAAGGCTATGAATTACAAACTAACATTAACATAAACAAACCGAATGTCTTCTCCAAGTTTTCCTCTTTTCCATAAAAACCTCACCAAGCGAAAATTACCTTCATTGAAATCCCTTCACAAACGCACAAACAAACACATGATTAATGACACGGCAGTGTCGAGAGACGGGGGAAGAAAATGAAAACTTGAAAAGAAGGCTCCTACAGCACTCGAGCTTGCGAAAAAAAAGGTACTTGAGAAAAAGACCAGTTACTCTCAACTTCTTGCATTCTCGTAATGAAAAACTTTTCAATTTCTGCTCAAAATGTACTCTGTGTGTGCGCGCGCGTGTGTGTGTGTGTGTGTGTGTGTGTTTGAGTTTGGAGGCTAGGGAAAATTACCTTCATTGAAATCCCTTCACAAACGCACAAACAAACACATGATTAGACGTGGCAGTGTCGAGAGACGGGGAAGAAAATGAAAACTTGAAAAAGAAGGCTCCTAAGACTCGAGCCTGTGTGTGGATCTGAATTTTTTTCTTTCATTTCACGACTTTAAACATTATGTTTGAAGATATCTGCTCCCGTAATGCCTTCTCCTTTTATATATATATATGTATATATATATATATATATATATATATATTATATATATATATATATATATATATATATAAATATATAAATAAATATATAAATAAAAATATGAGTAAAATAAATAAATATATAAATAAAAATATAAGTAAAATAAATAAATATATAAATAAAAATATAAGTAAAATAAATAAATAAATAAATAAAAATATAAGTAAAATAAATAAATATATAAATAAAAATATAAGTAAAATAAATAAATAAATAAATAAAATAATATAAATAAAATGATTAAATATATATATGTATATACATATATGTATATATATGTACAGTATATAAAGGGCTGCAAATTGGTAAGTTGATCACCCACCCTCCAGTCATCAAACATAACAAATTGCAGCCATCTAGCCTTAGTAGTTTTTATTTTTCTTAAGATTAGTCATGAATCGTGCGTCTGGCAGCCAGCCGCCGACACATCTTCACTTGACGCATCTGGGGAGCAACTGACCGCTGCCTGGTCGTGACCGAGAGATATAAATACCGCAGCACATCGAGAGTTTCAAAGAGCATTATACGCATTTTTTACTTTTTTTTTTTTTTTTAGCTGACGGTAAATGTCCACAGCCGATACCACGCTGCTCAGCACCAAGCAAAGCTTACAATAACAGGAAACGCGAAGTTCCAGCGATCCGTCAGAAATAATGATTAAAGTTCTGATGATATCAGCTGGTATATATCGAACTCCCCCCCCTTGTCCGAGTCCTCCAAAGTATTTCAATTAAGAAAGCAGCCAAAGTTGAGAGAAACAGGATCTGTCCTCGGAAATATCCAGTATTGCCAGAGTCTGGCCCTTCTTAGTAGCTGCTTCTTCGTCTGCTGATATTAACAAAAATACTCTAACGGTCGTCTATTACGATTTGTCGCTAAATCACAGGAATAATTATTGGAGAAAATAAAGCAGCTACTGAAAAGTCCGTGACCCGTCCACAGGCTACCAAAAATACACCTCCCCTTGTCCCTTACTATCTATAAACCCCAACCAGAATGACGCCTCGCATTGTGAGGTGGGAGAAACTCTGGAAAAAAAAAAAACGCAAAACAAAAAATGTGGGAGGCTATATAGATCGCAGACAGGACTTAAAGGAGATGGGTGGAAGGGAAGGAATATTTGGTGGGGGGAGAGAGAGGAAGGGGGAGTTTGTTTCCCTATTAATAAAGATCAGAGGTTAGATAGTTTATTCGCGTGGGATGACGCCCACCTAAGTGAAGGCGTTAGCTAAGAGGTGTAATGCATTGCTTTGTTGCATTACGGAGGTGTCATTTGCTCTGTTAATGATCGTTTCGATTGGTGCACAGGTGCGCTGGTGGCGATTACCCGCCCTTCACCCTCCCCCCACACAGGTAGCTTTCATTCATTAAGAGTAATTAATGGAAACTGGTGAATATTCGGTGAGGGTACTCGTTGCAAAAACCGTCATTAATTAGAAGCGGCTGTAAAAACAAAAGGGGTAAAAAAAAACTGATAAAATAATGGGGTAAAAAATGGGGGTAAAAGAAAGGTGGTAAAAAAACAAGGAGTAAAAAATCAGGGGAAAAAGTAGTAAAAAAGGGGGTAAAAATCAGGGTGAAAGAAAGGTAGGTAAAACAAGGGGGTGTGACATTTACAGGGGGTAAAAAATAACAGGGAGTAAAATAAAAGGGGTAAAACATAACAGGAGGTAAAAAATAAGAGGGGTAAAAACTAACACGGAGTAAAAAATAACAGGGGTAAAAATAACAAGGGGTAAAAAATAACGGGGGTAAAAGCTAACAGGGGGTAAAAGTTAACAGGGATAAATAATAATAGGGGTGAAAATTAACAGGGGTAAAAACACGCGGTAATAAATGACAGGGGGTAAAAAATAACTGGGGTAAAAGTAACGGAGGGTAAAAAATAACGGGGGTAAAAAATAACAGGGGGTAAAAATTAACAGGGTAAAAATTAATAGGTGTAAATAATAATAGGGGGTAAAAATTAACAGTGGGTAAAAAATAACAGAGTAAAAATTAACAGGGGATACAAAATAACAGGGGGTAAAAATTAACAGGCGGTAAAAATTAACAGGTGTAAAAAATAAGTGGGTAAAAAATAATAGGGGGTAAAGAATAACAGGTGGTACAAATTAACGGGTAAAAAATGACAGGGGTAAAAAGTAACAAGGGTAAAAAATAACAGCTGTAAAAATTAACAGGTGGTAAAAATTAACAAGGGTAAAAAATAACAGCTGTAAAAATTAACAGGTGGTAAAAATTAACAAGGGTAAAAAATAACAGCTGTAAAAATTAACAGGGGTAAAAAATAACAGGTGGTAACATTACAGGGGGTAAAAATTAACAGGGTAAAAATAACAAGGGGTAAAAATTAACAAGGGGTAAACATTAATAGGGGGTAAAACAATAACAGGTGGTAAAAATTAACAGTGGGTAAAAAATAACAGGGGGTCAAAATTAACAGGGTGTAAAAATCAACTTCAAGCATGTATGTTGTATATTCATACAACATATATACAAAATCATGCATAATTATATACAATTTTCAAGCAAGTTATTGGACAGCATACAAAAATCATGCATAATTACATCCATTCCTAAATTAAGTCATTTGACACTAAACGAGTACACTTCCAAGTGGGTTGTACTTGGACGTGATTGCTCAGGAAACACAGAGACACACACAGAGAGAGAGAGAGAGAGAGAGAGAGAGAGAGAGAGAGAGACTTCCTGCCTTTCTATTCCGGGAAGGGCTGCTGAAATATTCAGCCCAGACGCGCAAGCGCGTCACAGACGTAGGTCGTCTTCATAGAGAGGATCATAGGACTCATTAATTTTCGTGAATTCCGGAAACGGCGAACTTCTTTTTTTTTATTCTATATTCATCGTTCCCATCCCTCGACACTTCAAGTCTGTGTGTCTGTGTGAAGAGGAAATTGTCCCCTTGGAAGTTAAAAAAAAAAAAAAAAAAGTCTGAAGGCTGAGTTGGAAACCAGGAGTTCGTATCTCAAGCACTTTTGTATGTTCAGGTGTGTTCGAGTTTTGAAGTTTCTGGGGAATCTTCCACACGGAGAGAGAGAGAGAGAGAGAGAGAGAGAGAGAGAGAGAGAGAGAGAGAGAGAGAGAGAGAGAGCCATGGAATTATCTTGAAATTATTACCTCCTGAAGATGAAGAGTTGGAATTTAAATATGTTTAGGTGTGTTCGAGTTTTGTAGTTTCTGGGGAATCTTCTACACGGGAAGAGAGAGAGAGAGAGAGAGAGAGAGAGAGAGAGAGAGAGAGAGAGAGAGAGAGAGAGAGAGAGAGAGCGCCATGAAATTACCTTGAAATTATTGCCTCCTGAAGATGAAGAGTTGGAATTTAAGCAATGACGAAAGTCAAATATTGAATTGCATGCATTTAAGAATACCATCAGCTGTTGCCTAATATGAAGGGTTTGAGGACTCGTGCTCGATACGAGTATTCAGTGTCTTCAAATGCTTATGAAATTTTACAAACATTGTTAATATTATTTCTTTGAAATTAAATCTCTCGTCTACCGTAGTTCTAAATTTCTTTTGAAATTGAGTTCGCAAGTAATTCAATAAGTCCAAAGTGTTTTAAAAATAACAATAAATGGACTGGGAACTTTCTAAATTTGAATCGCAAATAATTCTCCCCCCTGTAGGGGGTGGGTAGTGCCGTCAGTGCGCCTCATGCGGTGCACTGTAGGCATTACTTAAGATCCTTTGCAGCGTGCCTTCGGCCCTAGCTGCAACCTCTTTCATTCCTTTTACTGTACCTCCGTTCATATCTCTTTCTTCCATCTTACTCTCAACCCTCTCCTAACAATTGATTCATTGTCCAACTGCGAGGTTCTCCTTCTGTTACACCTTTCAGTCCTTTCTACTGTCAAATTCCGTTTCAGCTCTGAATGACCTCTTAAGTCCCAGTGCTCGGCCTTTGGCCTAAATTCTATGTTCAATTCACAAATAATTCTCAGTCCTTGTATTGTTAACGTCAACAGTTTTTTCTTAAAGCTAAATTTCACAAATCCTCACACTCGAGTGTTACTTATACATTCCGCTGCTCAAGTTCCGTCCATTTCTCAGTCACCTTCTGTTCCTTAGTTTATCTATCTCGAGGGCGACCCGGTGCAACTGATGTAGTGGTCTGCCTTTCCCGGGCTTTTGTTGGGGTGCTTAGATATTCAGGATATGCCGAGGTCAATTTAACCTTGGTCTTCAAACACACACACTGGCCACTTTGGTAGGGCGAGTTTTCTCACAGCTTTTTGGTTCTGTTCGTGTTGGTAGTGTGTGTGTGTGTGTGTGTGTGTGTGTGTGTGTGTGTGTTTGCGTGATTTAATAGAACCGTCTTCAACAGGCTGAGCTTTTTTTTTTATTGCAAATCTGACTCTATATTTCTTAGCATTTGAGCAGTTCTGAATCTGTGTCTTTTACTGACTGCCCATTCTTTTAATAAGTGTTTTTTGCACTTATGCTTATTCAGCAATCAGACTTATCTAGACTAGCCGCAGAAATCGCCTCCCTAGACACTAAGTTACTTTATAGTGTCGCTAGTTCAAATACAAATTAGCAAATAATATAAAAAAACACACGCACATACACACACAAGACATGGTTGGTCTCGTACAGAAATCACAAAAAGACTAACGAACTTCAGTAAGATTTCTCCTGAAGAGGTTCTTGATGTGTATATGTGTGTACACTTGTATGTACATACGTACATCCTCCTTGCTAAAAATAGCGCACTCATAATTAAAGAGAAAAATATTTGTTGTCCTCAAGCCAAAAGAGAAAATGAACACATAAAAATCCCCTCCCCGTTCCATGAGCCTGGCCTTCCATAAAAATTTAAATAAACAAAATCTCCAGTGACATTCCCCCTCGTCTACGGAGTTAATGATGTCACAGAGGACCCTTAAGCTTTGTAATGGGGGCAGCCAGGTGCCAGTGTGACGAGATTCTTACCTGTGCTCTACCCGAGCTCATTAAGAGCAACAGACGTAATGTATGTTATTGATTTAGATGTAATGTGGTTGCTCTCTGTCTCTTTCCCGTTCTCAAGGTTCTGAGTTTGTCATTCACGTGCTTGCTGAATGTATTCGATATGTTATACTTTGATTTTCAGTGTCTCCACGTTTAAAATTTTATATGATTTACTCTGATTTTCAGAGTGTCTCCACGTTTAAAGTTCTATATAATTTACTTTTCATTATCCGAGTGTCTCCCCTGTTCATGAAATCTGTCTTGATAAACTCTGCCTTAATATAGGTGTTCTTGAGGTTCATACATTCCACATTGCTTTTACATACTTCCATTCAT
The DNA here is from genome assembly GCF_040412425.1 of Macrobrachium rosenbergii. Taxonomy (NCBI): domain Eukaryota; kingdom Metazoa; phylum Arthropoda; class Malacostraca; order Decapoda; family Palaemonidae; genus Macrobrachium; species Macrobrachium rosenbergii. The sequence continues at coordinate 6,838,358 of NC_089766.1, forward strand.
ACACTGTCAAAGCAAATTATAATACATCACAACGTCCTTTACGTCCTACTTTCTTGAGCACCATCTCTTGAAATGAAGTCTTGTCAAAATACCTTCTGTCATCCTTTATCTACTTTACTCGCTGCCTGAAGTAATTGATTTATTGGATTGACTTATTAAAATGCATAGCCTCTTTACACGAGGGCAGTGGCGCCTACTTCCTCGTTCTCGTGCAATGTGAGTCGCCAAACGGCAGGGGAAAGGGGGTTACCCTAGATCTGTTGCAGAAAATAAAATGGAAAAATAACTGGACACCATATCGTACGATTTTGAAATGTGTTTCGGAGGAGGAAGAGCATAAAACCTTTGTTTAGATGTTTGGCTACTTAATGAGACAAAGGTGACACGGCAGTGTGGGCAGGAATAAGAAGGGACAAAGAATGATTCTGTCTGCGGTAGCTGAAAGGGTATTAAAGCTTTGGGAAGTGTAGTATTCAGCCAGCGAAGGTGTATTCAGAGAGAAACTGGGGTAGGGTGAAAGAGGACATATCTTGAAAGCTGTCTCAAGTTACCATTTTACCTAAACATTATTCCTGTTTGGTTGAATCATCGATATATCTTTGTGGGGGTAGAAGGGTGTCTCTAGAGTGAGCGAACAGGTTTTATTGACATTGAAATTTAGCTGACATATTCTTCAGTCATTCTTCTCGAAGTGATAATCTTTCCAAGTTCGTTTATTTTCTTGGGAACTATTTTATCTTTGAGCCAAGTTCACTAAGTTTTGTTCGACCAAATTTATTGAAATTCTGTTGTGCATTTTATAATTATTATTGTAACACGTCTACATACACACAAAAATAAGGAATTTATAATGTTTTCAATGTTTTACAGTTATATATAGGTGGGCCTAGCGAAAATATCCATTCCACAGAATGCTCTTGTTTACTGACTGCCTCCATTCGGTTTCATTTTGTCTTAATTGCTTCCTGTTCACCAAAACAAATTGCATAAACACGCCGTTAATTCCGAAGGTCGACTCTCTCTCTCTCTTTATTTGACGAAATTCAGTATTGTTATGAAGAACTCATGATACTGATACACGTAGAAAAAGGATCTTTCTCTCTCTCTCTCTCTCGTTATTTTACGAAATAAAGTACTGTTATGAAGAACTCATGATAATATTACACGCGTTAATAGGACCTCTCTCTCTCTCTCTCTCTCTCTCTCTCTCTCTCTCTCTCTCTCTCTCTCTCTCTCTCTCTCTCGTTATTTTACGAAATAAAGTACTGTTATGAAGAACTCATGATAATATTACACGCGTTAAAAGGACCTCTCTCTCTCTCTCTCTCGTTTATTTTACGAAATAAAGTACTGTTATGAAGAACTCATGATAATACTGCACTTGTTAAAAGAACCTCTCTCTCTCTCTCTCTCCCTCCCCTCCCCCCCCACCGAGCCTCATTGTTACGGGCATTTTGAACCGGACGGGGGAAAACAGATGTGCATAGAGGTCGCGAATTCGCTAATTACTGGTAGTTAATCAGCTAACAGGTGTCGCTGACAGAGAACAAATGGTGAAGTGTTCAATTGTTCACCAATGTGTCGCCAGCAGTATTATGTCCCCCGATAGCGACGTACAATAGATGATGTTTGTCTTATACATTCGTCGCCTCTGTTTGTTTACGCTTTCAAAGGCTCCTAAAGGTGAGTTTGTCAATTGAGAGGTTTGTTAGTTTGTAGCTGAATTACTGAATGCTTTGTTAAGTGGCTGTATTATTATCAATAGTATTTTAGTTTTCTGTAAAAGAAAGCTATTATAGAGATGGCTTTGTCTATCCGTCCGCTCTTTTTCTGCCCGCCCTCAGATCTTGAAAACTACTGAGGCTAGAGGGCTGCAAATTGGTATGGTGATCATCCACCTTCTAATCATCAAACAGACCAAATTGCAGCCGTCTAGCCTCAGTAGTTTTTATTTTATTTAAGGTTAAACTTAGCCATGATCGTGCGTCTGGCAACGCTATTGGTGCCAACAGCACATGAAACCACCGGGCCGTGGCTAAAAGTTTCATGGGGCGCGGCTGAGAGTTTCATACAGCACACTGCACGCTGTACAGAAAACTCGATTGCGCCGAAGAAACTTCGGCGCATTTTTTACTTATATGTAGATTTGGTTATTGAACTTCAAGTCCGTTCTGAACAACTGTATTGTGGTGTCTCCTGTATCGCGGATTTTGTAATTTTAACATTATTATTAAGTGTAATGTGTTGTCTCCTGTATCATGGGTTTTGTAATTTTAACATTCTTAACAACTGCATTGTCTCGTGTATCATGGGTTTTGTAATTTTAACATTCTTAACAACTGCATTGTCTCGTGTATCATGGGTTTTGTAATTTTAACATTCTTAACAACTGCATTGTCTCGTGTATCATGGGTTTTGTAATTTTAACATTCTTAACAACTGCATTGTCTCGTGTATCATGGGTTTTGTCATTTTAACATTCTTAACAACTGCATTGTCTCGTGTATCATGGGTTTTGTAATTTTAAAATTATGTATTACCAATAAACCCAACTGCGATTTTCATGTTCGGTAAGAACTCTTGGTTTAAAAAGTGTGTGACTTATTATCTGTCATTCACTGTCTTGCATAATAAAACTAATTTTGGTTCGTCTTTAATGATCATTAGAGCTCATTAGAGCTTATATATATAATGTTCAATCCTGTTTATTTTTTATATGAAAATAGCTGTCAATCAAAGTCTAAATTTTTATCTGAAGTCGTTTTTTGATTTAAAGTTATTTATTCTAAGTCTATTTTTATTTAAAGCCCATTTTTTATTTAAAGTCATCTTTTATTCAGTTTTTTTATTAAAAGTATTTTGATTTAAAATTGTTTTATTTAAAATGTCTTTTTATTTATCCTCTCTTTTTGTTTAAAGTCTCTTTTATTTAAATAAAAGGCATCTTTTATTTAATTTTTTTATCTAAAATATTCAAAACAATTTGATTTCTTGTTGATCATTTTCGATCAATTTTGACGCTATTTGAGCGTTGTCTTCCATCGCTGGACTTAATTGGGAAAGTTGTAGTCTCTCTCTCTCTCTCTCTCTCTCTCTCTCTCTCTCTCTCTCTCTCTCTCTCTCTCTCTCTCTCTCTCTCTCTCTCGTTTTAATTAGCGAATTACAGGGGTGTCACTGCTCGAAAAAAAAAGTTAAGAAATAAATTTCCTGTTCAGTGATTTCTAAATCTAAAATAGTTGCTAGGTGGCATTTTATTACAAAGTTCAGTTGTAGAAAAACCTTTTTTTAGCATGAAAATAAAGTAGAGCTGTAATCTTATTTATTTTCTTTTTGCTTAAATGGGATTCATGATAAAATCGATCGTTTACTTCGTTATAATGGAACTGAACACAAACACACATATATATATATATATATATATATATATATATATATATATATATATATATATATATATATATATATATATATATATATATATATATATATATATATATACATACATTGGTTCCCTGAGGATTCATATAAGGTTATTAATTTTCTTCCTAGTCATAAAACGAGCAGAAATGGAATCTTGACAGCAGTTTGACTAAATAGTTCATCCCTCGTTGTACTGCATTTTAAACAGTTGGACTGTCAAAAATTGTATATCGGCATATAATAAATAAAAATTGTATATTTGCATATAACAATTATTTTCCCTCAACCAATTTTCATAGATAAAAGCCGTTTAATTTCAATACACCCATCACTAATTATCAAACTAAAAATTGTAAATATTTACGAAACATGTTAACTAATATACACCGAATGAAATAATTCAGAAGTGTCTTATTGTGATAAGCCGTTTTTGCTTCTAATTTTTTAGTCATTCTGTTAAGTAAGGCTTATGCTTTTTATGTCAGTATGTCTAGCAAACCCACTGAGAGAGAGAGAGAGAGAGAGAGAGAGAGAGAGAGAGAGAGAGAGAGAGAGAGAGAGAGAGAGAGAGAGAGAAGTGTGTATTGTACATTTTAAAGATTTAATTTAGACAGGTTTTTTTTAGACAGTTGGAGGAACGCTGTACACACGGCGTCTTTTTGTGTGATCTCTCTCTCTCTCTCTCTCTCTCTCTCTCTCTCTCTCTCTCTCTCTCTCTCTCTCATGGTACATAAAATAAGTAATTTTAAGCGTTTGACCCTCACGACAAAGCCCATAAAAATGTCCAAACATCAGCGTCAAAGAAATAAATATGCGGATTCGGGTTTAATTTGGTTATAAAACACAAATACGACGAAAGATTATTCAGAAATACCCTAAAGCGCATTTGCCATTTAACATGGAGGAAATATATTTGTTTTGCCATTCAAACCGTCTGTGATAAATTCAGTGCAGCCTTGTTGTAGTAATCTGATGGTGCTAGATTTCCTATCCCTGACAATCGAGGAGGAGGAGGAGGAGGAGGAGGAGGAGGAGGAGGAGGAGGAGGAGGAGGAGGAGGAGGAGGAGGAGGAGGAGGAGGAGGAGGAGGAGGAGGAGGAGGAGGGGATCACCCCATGCAATATTCGTAAAAGGTCAAAACGCCTTCGTTTCCTGAGACTCTTGCCAAAAAAAAAAAAAAACACCATTCTGTGTAACCAAAGCTTTTGACATTTTTTGGACCATTCTGTTTGGGGGGCGAGGGGGTCCGTTTCCTTCACCATTAATCATAAGTCAAAAAAAATGTTTTTGGAACGGAGGGGGAATGGCTGAATACAGACAATACTGACAGACAGACAAACAAGGCAAAATAGCTCGTTGCCATGACAACGCGAAGTCAAAACAATCTCTCGAAGAGAGAGAGAGAGAGAGAGAGAGAGAGAGAGAGAGAGAGAGAGAGAGAAAAGACGCCATGTACAGAACGTTCTTCCAATTCGGGAAACCAAGATACTGTCAAAACTGTCTTGCAATTTCTCAAAAATACAGAAAAACCGTTACATGAAAACTTCCAAAACTAGGCAGTGTAAACTTCCCCATGCTCTCTCTCTCTCTCTCTCTCTCTCTCTCTCTCTCTCTCTCTCTCTCTCTCTCTCTCTCTCCACTGGCCGATAACAAGTCCTGATAACAAAGTTATCCTTATCACATTTCAGTATTTCCTCATCTTTTCGCCCTGCTTCCATCGAGAGGCGCCGAAGTGAGGAGGAGAACGCAACCGATCTTCAGTTTTTATTTACTTATTTTTGAAATTTTATTTTTTAAAAGTTCGGCAGCGATCGAGTTTACTTCGGGGGCGAACTCGAGATAAAAATATTTGCTCGCCCGCGGGAGGAGGGGAGGAGGAGGAGGAGGAGGAGGAGGAGGAGGAGGAGGAGGAGGAGGAGGAGGAGGAGGAGGAGGAGGAGGAGGAGGAGGAGGAGGAGGAGGAGGAGGAGGAAGAGGAGGAGGAGGAGGAGGAGGAGGACGGCAAAGTTTTTATCAGTGGTGGTAGTGGTGATGAATTTACTTCCGTCGACGCGAGATGCAGAAATCATTACAGTGGGTTCGAGGAACAAAGGTCTTTTTTGGGTTTGTTCTCGTCGAGAGAACAGAACAGCACTTTTTTGGGGGGTTTGTTCTCGTCGAGGGAACAGAACAGCACTGTTTTGTTTTCGTCGAGAGAACAGAACAGAACCTTTTTTTTGGTATGTTCTCGTCGAGAGAACAGAACAGCTCATTTTTTGGGTTTGTTCTCGTCGAGAGAACAGAACATTTTTTTTGGTTTGTTCTCATCGAGAGAACAGAACAGCAGTTTTTTTGCTTTGTTCTCGTTGAGAGAACAGAACAGCATTTTTTTTGGTTTGTTCTCGTCGACAGAACAGAACAGCACCTTTGTTGGGGGTTTGTTCTCGTCGGGAGAACAGAACAGCATCTTTTTTTGGTTTGTTCTCATCGAGAGAACAGAACAGCACCTTTTTTTGTTTGTTCTTGTTGAGAGAACAGAACAGCACCTTGTTTTTGGGTTTGTTCTCGTCGAAAGAAGAGAACAGCACCTTTTTTGGTTTTTTCTCGTCGAGAGAACAGAACAGCACTTTTTTTGGTTTGTTCTCGTCGAGAGAACAGAACAGCACTTTTTTTGGTTTGTTCTCGTCGAGAGAACAGAACAGCACATTTTTTTCTCGTAGAGAGAACAGAACAGCCCCTTTTTTTGTTTGTTCTCGTCGAGAGAACAGAACAGCCCCTTTTTTGGTTTGTTCTCGTCGAGAGAACAGAACAGCACCTTTTTGGTTTGTTCTCGTGGAGAGTACAGAACAGCGCTTTTTTTGGTGTGTTCTTGTCGAGAGAACAGAACAGCACCTTTTTTGGTTTGTTCTCGTCGAGAGAGCAGAACAGCACCTTTTTTGGTTTGTTCTCGTCGAGAGAACAGAACAGCGCTTTTTTTTGGTGTGTTCTTGTCGAGAGAACAGAACAGCACCTTTTTTGGTTTGTTCTCGTCGAGAGAACAGAACAGCACCTTTTTGGTTTGTTCTCGTCGAGAGTACAGAACAGCGCTTTTTTTGGTGTGTTCTTGTCGAGAGAACAGAACAGCACCTTTTTGGTTTGTTCTCGTCGAGAGAGCAGAACAGCACCTTTTTTTGGTTTGTTCTCGTCGAGAGAACAGAACAGCGCTTTTTTTTGGTGTGTTCTTGTCGAGAGAACAGAACACCCCTTTTTTGGTTTGTTCTCGTCGAGAGAACAGATAAGCACCTTGTTTGGTTTGTTCTCGTCGAGAGAGCAGAACAGCACCTTTTTTGGTTTGTTCTCGTCGAGAGAACAGAACAGCGCTTTTTTTTGGTGTGTTCTTGTCGAGAGAACAGAACAGCACCTTTTTTTTGGGTGTGTTCTCGTCGACAGAACAGAACAGAACCTTTTTTTGGTGTGTTCTCGTCGACAACACAGAACAGAACCTTTTTTTTGTGTGTTCTCGTCGACAGAACAGAACAGCACCTTTTTTGGGTGTGTTCTCGTCGACAGAACAGAACAGAACCTTTTTTTTTGTGTGTTCTCGTCGACAGAACAGAACTTTTTTGGGTGTGTTCTCGTCGACAGAACAGAACAGAACCTTTTTTTGGGTGTGTTCTCGTCGACAGAACAGAACAGAACCTTTTTTTGGGTGTGTTCTCGTCGACAGAACAGAACAGAACCTTTTTTTGGTGTGTTCTCGTCGACAGAACAGAACAGAACTTTTTTTGGTGTGTTCTCGTCGACAGAACAGAACAGAACCTTTTTTTGGGTGTGTTGTCGTCGACAGAACAGAACCTTTTTTTGGTGTGTTCTCGTCGACAGAACAGAACAGAACCTTTTTTTGGTGTGTTCTCGTCGACAGAACAGAACAGAACCTTTTTTTGGTGTGTTCTCGTCGACAGAACAGAACAGAACCTTTTTTTGGTGTGTTCTCGTCGACAGAACAGAACAGAACTTTTTTTGGTGTGTTCTCGTCGACAGAACAGAACCTTTTTTTAGTGTGTTCTCGTCGACAGAACAGAACAGAACCTTTTTTTGGTGTGTTCTCGTCGACAGAACAGAACAGAACCTTTTTTTGGTGTGTTCTCGTCGACAGAACAGAACAGCACCTTTTTTTGGGTGTGTTCTCGTCGACAGAACAGAACAGAACCTTTTTTTGGTGTGTTCTCGTCGACAGAACAGAACAGAACTTTTTTGGGTGTGTTCTCGTCGACAGAACAGAACAGAACCCATTTTTGGGTGTGTTCTCGTCGACAGAACAGAACAGAACCTTTTTTTGGGTGTGTTCTCGTCGACAGAACAGAACCTTTTTTTGGTGTGTTCTCGTCGACAGAACAGAACAGAACTTTTTTTTGGTGTGTTCTCGTCGACAGAACAGAACAGAACCTTTTTTTGGTGTGTTTTCGTCGACAGAACAGAACAGAACTTTTTTCTGGTGTATTCTCGTCGACAGAACAGAACAGAACTTTTTTCTGGTGTGTTCTCGTCGACAGAACAGAACAGAACCTTTTTTTGGTGTGTTCTCGTCGACAGAACAGAACTTTTTTCTGGTGTGTTCTCGTCGACAGAACAGAACAGAACTCTTTTTGGTGTGTTCTCGTCGACAGAACAGAACAAAACCTTCTTTTGGTGTGTTCTCGTAGACAGAACAGAACTTTTTTTGGTGTGTTCTCGTCGATAGAAGAGAACAGAACTTTTTTTGGTGTGTTCTCGTCGACAGAACAGAACAGAACCTTTTTTTGGTGTGTTCTCGTCGACAGAACAGAACAGAACCTTTTTTGGTGTGTTCTCGTCGACAGAAGAGAACAGAACTTTTTTTGGTGTGTTCTCGTCGACAGAACAGAACCTTTTTTTGGTGTGTTCTCGTCGACAGAACAGAAAGGAACTTTTTTTGGTGTGTTCTCGTCGATAGAACAGAACAGAACCTTTTTTTGGTGTGTTCTCGTCGACAGGACATAACAGAACTTTTTTTGGTGTGTTCTCGTCGACAGAACAGAACAGAACCTTTTTTTGGTGTGTTCTCGTCGACAGAACAGAACAGAACTTTTTTCTGGTGTGTTCTCGTTGACAGAACAGAACAGAACTCTTTTTGGTGTGTTCTCTTCGACAGAACAGAACTTTTTTTTTGGTGTGTTCTCGTCGACAGAACAGAACAGAACCTTTTTTTGGTGTGTTCTCGTCGACAGAACAGAACAGAACTTTTTTCTGGTGTGTTCTCGTCGACAGAACAGAACAGAACTCTTTTTGGTGTGTTCTCGTCGACAGAACAGAACAAAACCTTCTTTTGGTGTGTTCTCGTAGACAGAACAGAACTTTTTTTGGTGTGTTCTCGTCGATAGAAGAGAACAGAACTTTTTTTGGTGTGTTCTCGTCGACAGAACAGAACAGAACCTTTTTTGGTGTGTTCTCGTCGACAGAACAGAACAGAACCTTTTTTGGTGTGTTCTCGTCGACAGAAGAGAACAGAACTTTTTTTGGTGTGTTCTCGTCGACAGAACAGAACCTTTTTTTGGTGTGTTCTCGTCGACAGAACAGAATGGAACTTTTTTTGGTGTGTTCTCGTCGACAGAACAGAACAGAACCTTTTTTTGGTGTGTTCTCGTCGACAGGACATAACAGAACTTTTTTTGGTGTGTTCTCGTCGACAGAACAGAACAGAACTTTTTTGGGTGTGTTCTCGTCGACAGAACAGAACAGAACCTTTTTTTGGTGTGTTCTCGTCGACAGAACAGAACAGAACCTTTTTTTGGTGTGTTCTCGTCGACAGAACAGAACAAACTTTTTTGGTGTGTTCTCGTCGACAGAACAGAACAGAACCTTTTTTTGGTGTGTTCTCGTCGACAGAACAGAACAGAAATTTTTTTGGTGTGTTCTCGTCGACAGAACAGAACAGAACCTTTTTTTGGTGTGTTCTCGTCGACAGAACGAACAGCATTGATGGCACTACCCCCCTACAAGGATTTACTGCAAATGATGAAACAGCATTGCATTAAAAGTTTTTATAGAGTGTTCTGTTGCTCATGTACAAATGATTAAATGAATAAAATAAATAAAACATTCTGAACAAATTGTTTACTGCACTAACTTGTGTCAAGTGTCATGAAAGTACGTAAATCACCCGGCTGAAAAAAATGCGATTTAAAAATAACTGATTTAAATATATTTGATGGTATTAAATAATTGATTTAAAAATAATTGATGGTATTAAATAATTGATTTAAAAATAATTGATGGTATTAAGTAATTGATTAAAAAATAATTGATGGTATTAAATAATTAATTTAAGAATAATTGATGGTATTAAGTAATTGATTAAAAAATAATTGATGGTATTAAATAATTGATTTAAGAATAATTGATGTTATTAAATAATTGATGTTATTACTTGTCTGTTCTTGTTTACTTTTTTTCATTTCTTCTGTATCCAGTTTTAGAAGGAGAAAAGTGGCCTGCCTAACAATTTGAAAGGTTCATTTTATTGAAAATTGAATATTAAAGTATTGGATTCATTGAATGATTTTATTGAATTATTAATTTTAAATTTTATTCACTTGAGTATTCCATTTGATTTTCTTTTTCAGAAGTTCAGATATTGGAATTAATCTAAAAGAAAGTAAAGACAAAACTGTCTAGATACAGTTACTACCTAAAAGAGAGAAGAAAAAAAAAGTACTTAAGAACACTTCAAACGATCAGGGTCATCCATTCCCCCGCCCCCTTCCCCTCCCCCGTACAAAAAAGAAAAAAAAATGAGCCTCTCCTGATGAAGCGAGTGAAACTTACGAGGCCCATCTGAAACTAAACGCGCAGTTTCGAGAAGCTAAACTACACTCGGGTTTCAAGAACGATTTGAAAGAATGAGGAACAGTTAAAGAGAATGTTTCTCCGTCGCTACTGAATAGAAATCTACGTAGTTTAAAATGTTGAAACACTTGGACTTTTATAGTTCCAACACTTGTCAGAATCTCTCTTCTAAGCTGTGAATTGAATATTAAAGAAGAGAGAGAGAGAGAGAGAGAGAGAGAGAGAGAGAGAGAGAGAGAGAGAGAGAGTCTCTAGAATATTTAATGAATGGTTTAACACCGGGAAGTGGAGTCCCTTACATTTTTATGAACGTGTACAGTTTGGATCTGCGATGATCGTTGTTCACCTCTCTCTCTCTCTCTCTCTCAAAACCCCAGAGGCGACCCATAACAGTGGACTAACAGCCAAGTACATAAAATTCTTTATTAGGTTACAAAAGACAATGGATTTCAAGTAGACATGCCTGTTTAATGTTCTGTCCTCTTATGCAAATAGAGAGAGAGAGAGAGAGAGAGAGAGAGAGAGAGAGAGAGAGAGAGAGAGAGAGAGGAGGTACAAATGATCAAAGAACGGGTTTCTGGTTTTCTGAGAATAGTTTGTTTTCTATGGCCCCCTTACACTAAATTCCATTTACTTACGTCAAAAGTACATCATTCTCTACTCTTCAATATTTCTAAACTATGGGAAACCATTAAAACCCAATGAGTGTAAATATAATAATATATATAATATTATATATATATATATATATATATATATATATATATATATATATATATATATATATATATATATATATATATATATATATATATATATATATATATATATATATATATTTCTCGTTTGAGAAACAAAAACGTTTAGAGGAAAAAGTAGTTTTCTAACAGATAAAAAAAGACAAAAACAATGATTACTTTCGTTGTAAAAAGCAGAATTAAAAGAGGAAGCATCTCTCTCTCTCTCTCTCTCTCTCTCTCTCTCTCTCTCTCTCTCTCTCTCTCTCTCCTTTTTTTTAGAGGGTGACGAGTATCACCACTTTTATCTCCCAGTTTTCCAACTGATAAAGGTCTGGGCGAAGAAAGGGTCCTTGTTTTACGTGTATTTCTCTTTTCTGAAACAAAGGGTTCCTCTCTCTCTCTCTCTCTCTCTCTCTCTCTCTCTCTCTCTCTCTCTCTCTCTCTCTCTCTCTCTCTCTCTCTCTCATTTTAATAAGTTTCTCATGTAGATACAAAACGTTTCTGTATCATTTCCCAGGCCATAGTTATTAAAATAAATCATTTTTCCTTATACTCAAAATTCGATCGGACACATAATGAAGCTAAAACAATTTCATAAAAAAAAAAAAAAAAAGTACGAACAAAGGAACTTCAGCCCTCAACGAACTGAAAGGATATTTTATATATATATATATATATATATATATATATATATATATATATATATATATATATATATATATGTATATTTATATGTATATATACATATATATATATATATTTATTTGATTTATATAAAACGATTGTTCTACACAGTAAGGTCAAACCTGTACGGAAAATCTCATAAAACCCCTCTCTCTCTCTCTCTCTCTCTCTCTCTCTCTCTCTCTCTCTCTCTCTCTCTCTCTCTCTCTCTCTCTCAGGGAACCATTCTTTCTTCTCCCACCGGGACACTTCATTAAAATTCCGGAAAAATCACTCCATTCTCCAAAGGAAATCTCAAAAATAACGACTTCGACGCTCTTTGCGAAATCGCTTTTATTTACTTCTTTAATTAAAATCCTGTCAAGAGCCGAAAAGACGATATTTTTGGCTCGTCTGTCATGACGGCCCTGGATGAGAGAGAGAGAGAGAGAGAGAGAGAGAGAGAGAGAGAGAGAGAGAGAGAGAGAGAGAGAGAGAGAGAGATATGGGGGGTCGTTTTATGATTTTGCGTACAGGATTGTTCCCTCAAGTATAGAACAATTGTTTAATATTGATTTTATATATGCTGACATATATACATAGACGCGCGCGCGCACACACACACAAACACACACACGCATATTATATGTATATATATAATATACTGTATATGTGTACATATACATGAAATATGATTTACATCTTGATTTAAGACTAATTTCGTTAAGAGTAAATCTCTAAAATTACAATTAATTCGTCGAAGAGAGAGAGAGAGAGAGAGAGAGAGAGAGAGAGAGAGAGAGAGAGAGAGAGAGAGAGAGAGAGATTCGAAAACTCATCAGTACAAAGACCCCCATGAACCGCCCTTCGTAGCACTGATGGTGTGAAAAAAAAAACTTAAATTATAGAAAGAGCTGAATCGTGTCCAACCCACTTAACGCGACACAGAGAGAGAATTCATAGAGAGAATTTGTAGAGGAAATTTGTGCGCTCTAAATTTAACGAGCAGGGAACCTAACGCAATTATCTCATTTTAAAAATTATGTAATTACTCACGCCACTTAAGTTTCGTAAAGGTTGTAATCTGTTTCATTACGATGAGGGCAATCGAATTACGCATATTTTATACTGCGTTCGAAATTACAGTTTAGCTTTCTGTAAAAGAAAACGATTGTGCCGGCTTTGTCTGTCCGTCGGCACTTTTTCCGCCTGCCCTCAGATCTTAAAAACTACTGAGGCTAGAAGGCTGCAAATTGGTATGTTGATCATCCACCCTCCAACCATCAAACATTCCAAATAGCAGCCCTCTAGCCTCAGTAGATTTGTTAAATTTAGCCATAATCGTGCTTCTGGCAACGATATAAGACAGACCACAACCAGGCTGTGGTTAAAGTTTCATGGGCCGCGGCTCATGCAGCATTATGCCGAGACCACCGAAAGATAGATCTGTTTTCGGTGGCCTTGATTATAAGCTGTAGCGGCTGTACAGAAAACTCGATTGCGCCGAAGAAACTAAGCCGCATTTTTTTACTTGTTTTTTAATGTAGAGAATTTTATTTTGGAATCTCAGGATCTTGTCAGTCAGGAATCATTCAAAAGTATACATGGTAGGGGTATCTTCTATGAATAGTTATTAGCATACCTCAAGTTATCGAATATCATGAAAAATAACCATGATTTGTGAAAAATGAGATAATTATATTGACTTAAAAAATGGAGGGTTAATATAATTTAGGACTGAAAATAACCAGGTAAAATTCAAATTTTAAATTCCAAATGTTCTTACTGTATCAACGAGACATAAGCATAAATAGTTGTAAATACAAACTTCTTACACATACACATACACACACATAAATATATAAATATAAATATACTGTGTATATATATAAGTATATAAATATTATATATATATATATATATATATATATATATATATATATATATATATATATATATATACATTATATATATATATATATATATATATATATATATATATATATATATATATATATATGTGTGTGTGTGTGTGTATATATATATATATAATATACATTACATTTATATATGTATATATAATATATATATATACACACACATATATACAAACACATCCATTGAAGCTCAGTGGGTCCTCCCATCCATTTTTGGCAAATCTCCTGAGCTCATGCATATCGTAAATTATTATTCCCGCCCCTTTGTGTCAAACTGTCATCATTAATTTCTTTCTTATGGCCGGACCATTATCGCGAGGGAAATCACATCATCCCGGCGTCCCATCATCCCTCATTCTTCACGCGGAAATTATACAAAAAGATTAATCCGATATTCCCGAAGGGATGCGTAGTGGAGAAGAGTTCTGCATCTAAGGTAAAGCCTTTTATTTAGTTTTTTTTTTTCTAGTTTTCTGCAAAAGAAAATTATTGTTCCGGCTTCATCTGTCCGTCCGCACTTTTTCTGCCCGCCCTCAGATCTTAAAAACTACTGAGGCTAGAGGGCTGTAAATTGGTAGGTTGATCATCCACCCTCCAATCATCAAACATACCAAATTGCACCCCTCTAGCCTCAGTAGTTTTTATTTTATTTAAGGTTAAAGTTAGCCATAATCGTGCGTCTGACAACGCTATAGGAGAGGCCACCACCGGGTCGTGGTTAAAGTTTCATTGGCCGCGGCTCATACAGCATTATACCGAAACCACCGAAAGATAGATCTATTTTCGGTGGCCTTGGTTATACGGTGTAGCGGCCGGCGTATTTTTTACTTTTTTTTTCACAATGGCTCGGTGGAAGATGTCGGTTAAGAATACGTGTCTTGATACGATCGGTGATAAAAAAATTCGACATAATTACAATATAAAAAGATAAATTACAACACCATAAATTTATTTTACAACAGCAATTGATCACACTTATGTCCTAGATTCGAAAGTAAGCATTATGCAATATTTAAAAGTTTTCCATCATTTGAATGCTTCTTAAGAAAACATTATTCAATACTGAACTAGTTTTTCTTCATCTGAATGTTTCTTAATAATACATTACCTCACCAATACTTCCGGATTTTTAGAAGGTACAAAACTTATTCAAAGATGAAAGATAGGTCTAAAGAATCACAGTTCAAGCAAGGTGATGCCGACAGCAATATTGCATCAGCACACTTCGTTAGTCCTTTGAAAAGGCATTCACCCGTTATTCAGGTTATGCATTCACCCGTTATTGTTAAGCTGGGAACATATTGTGGTGTTATAATTTCCAACGTGACTGCGCCCATGTTGAGTAATTGACTGTCAACTTGTTACAGGAGGAATAGCCACCAAATACGTCTAGAAAACGTCCCGCATAAAAGGAGAAGGTTGAATAACTGATTGTCATCTCATTACAGGAGGAATGGTCATGAAATAGGTCTAGAAAGCGGCCCTTTTCAAAATGACAGGGTTGAATAATTGACTGTCAAGTCATTACGGGAGGAATGCCATCAAATAGGTCTAGAAAACGTCTCGTATAAAAGGATAAGGTTGAATAATTGACTGTCATCTCATTACAGGAGGAATGGCCGCCAGCAAATAGGCCTACAAGAACGTCCTCTACGACAGGCTAAGCATCTAAGAGGATGAGCCGTTGCAAAGGAAATCAGGATAGGTCTACGACAGGCTAAGCATCTAAGAGGATGAGCCGTTGCAAAGGAAATCAGGATAGGTCTACGACAGGCTAAGCATCTAAGAGGATGAGCCGTTGCAAAGGAAATCAGGATAGGGCAGACTAAGTAAAAACGCCGCCAGATCAAGCGAACTCAGGGACTCTCATCATTCTCCCGCCATCCGTCGCGACACAAACCTGGATATGACGCGAGCTATATTCTCCTCGCTCCCTCTCTCCCTCTCTCAAGCCATTTCTCTCCTCCGCCTCTCTTTTCCTCGCTCGTGACCACGTTCAGCCTCTCTCTCTCTCTCTCTCTCTCTCTCTCTCTCTCTCGTCTGGCGACAGGAAAAATGACTGGCCGTTTTCATTGGGTCTGTTTTTCCCTGCGAAGAAGAAGAGGAATCTTGTTGACACCGTGATCAAGGTATATATGCAAATGCCCCGGTATAAGTCTAGTGGTGCCGTGCCACCGTGGCCGAAAAAGCTAATAAATCTCTCTCTCTCTCTCTCTCTCTCTCTCTCTCTCTCTCTCTCTCTCTCTCATCTGAAATGGCTCTCGTACGTTTTAAGTGCTGTTGAGGAACGACGACAAAAGGTATAGGACAGTCAACATCATTCTTCCTTCTGTTTGCCTCCAACTCCCATCTGGGGTGAGTTACAGCCAATGTTCAGTGAACCATTTTTCTTTCGGTATATTTATCGCCTTTCGGTGGGTTGTGTGGCCACGTTACTACTACTACTACTACTACTACTATTATAATAATAATAATAATAATAATAATAATAATAATAATAATAATAATAATAATAATAATAATAATCTGAAAAAAATTATTATGACAGCGTGAAGAAGACGAGTGGAAATTATGGGTCTAACCGTATCGTCCATGTTTTGAGTTTTGCTCTCTCTCTCTCTCTCTCTCTCTCTCTCTCTCTCTCTCTCTCTCTCTCTCTCTCTCTCTCTCTCTGCTTGAACCTCTTCCCAGAATTTACCGAAGTAATGTTGTTTAGCTCTTTGTTGTTCCATTCTCGAGGAAGACTATAAGCATGATTTTATTGTCTTGCACTGAATAGAACAACAACACTGGTGTACTGTTGCGGTGGATAAAACAACGCTGGGTTGCGGTGGCCTTTGTGGGGATGTTAATGCATACTGAAAATTATTACGGAAACTCTTGAAATACCTAATTTGTTTGCAATGACGAATGGGGGAAATTGTAACGCCAGTTTTAGTAGCCATAAATCAGTCACATCCAATGGGGGAAAGGTGGATGATTCTGTGCTTTTAACAAGCAGTCATACGTCCAGGTGTTTAAAACCAGAAGTGCTTGTGCATGCGTGAACTTCAGAGTAAAGTAACTGATTGCAATTGCATACCCTTGCAAGGCCACGAAGCGCTTTTAAATGCAAGAACTTCATAAACTTCAGAGTAAAGTAAGTGATTGCGATTGCATGCATTTGCACGGTCATACGATTTTTTATTGCCTTAATTTGCTTGCAACCTGTTTTACTTCTAAATTTAGTTACTTTTAGCTGCCTTATTTTATATACATTTGTTAAATTTTGATGGCTAAGTAATTAAATCTTTATAACTTCGTAGATATTTAAATATTCGCATAAATTATTTTCTTTTATTTTTTTGAGAAATTACTACAGAGAATTAATGCCAAAGTCTGTATTGCTTTGTATCTGTGCAATACGACAAAACTCCCGTAGGGGGGCAGTGCCGTCAGTGCACCTCATGCGGTGCACTGTAGGCATTACTTAAGATTCTCTGCAGCGTGCCTTCGGCCCCTAGCTGCAACCTCCTTCGTTCCTTTTACTGTACCTCCTTTCATATTCTCTTTCTTCCATCTTACTTTCCTCGACCCTCTCCTAACAACTGATCCTTAGTGCAACTGCTTTGAGGTTTTCCTCCTGTTACACCTCTCAAACCTTTTACTCTCAATTTCCGTCTCAGCGCTGAATGACCTCACACGTCCCAGTGCTTGGCCTTTGGCCTAAATTCTATATTCAGTTCAGTACGACAAAAATCGCGAGAATATGAAAAAAAATATATCTATAATTCTATCATTGCAGACCTCCCGTCCTTCCCCCGGGAAGTCAATTCTCAACTTTCGTAAAATGGTTTCGTATTTCAGCTCCACTTCAAAAAGATTGATATTCAGGTAATTATGCCTGAGGTACGGTGGATGATGATGATGATGATGAGACCTCTCTGGATGAAGGGACTCTCTCTCTCTCTCTCTCTCTCTCTCTCTCTCTCTCTCTCTCTCTCTCTCTCTCTCTCTCTCTCTCCGGAATCTCACAGGCTTGAAAAATGCGACTGCCACGGGCCTTAATGGGATGTTTTGAAAATAGTGACACTATTAAGACAGCAGAATCCAGGTTGTAGCGATTACTGCACCGGGATAGCGTCACTGATCACACATACACACACATATATATATATATATATATATATATATATATATATATATATATATATATATGTATATATATATATATATATATATATATATATATATATATATATATATATATATATATATATATATATATATATATATAGGGTCACTTTATTTCCCAGATACACAAGTAATTTTAAGACCCAAAATGCCCTCTAGACGTCTCGATTTCTACACACTTTTAGATACGCTTATCACTACTAAGCCGAAGATCCAAATGAAGAAATTCTGTCGTCCGTAGGGGGGATTCGAACCCTCAGTCGGTACACCCAGTGACCAGCTAAACCAATAAGTCAAGAGTGCACTGCTGTGGTTATTACAATTACTTATATACAGTATATATATGTGTGTATATATATATATTTTATATATACATATATACACATACATACATACATACAGACACACACAGGGCACAACTGTAAGCAAACCCTTGCAGTGGACGTTTGAGAACTACTTCGTACCCAGCCGCACAGCGTCCAATTCAGCGTCCTCTAAATTTAATAGCTGCTTCCCCCCGTGGTGCCAAATAAAGAAGACTGGCATCATAAACCCCCAGTCTCTCCTCTTTAAGAGCGAGACTGCTCACATTGCACTTCTTTCCTTCTAGGAGGGATTTCCTTGTCCATTGTGTATCGGAGGAACTCGAAGAATATGTGAGCAGAGAGAGGTTGTCAGAAAATAAGGGGATTAGTGTGTGTTTATGTATGTATGTGTGTGTATATGTATAAATATAGATATATGTATATTATTTACTTATATATGTTATACAATATATATATATACATATATATGTGTGTATGTGTGTGTGTGTATTTAGTGTTAATCTGCAATCTAAATAATATTTTGTATTACAGTCTGAACACATCAGCCTGTAATTTAAGAATTATTAGAAAATAAGCAATTATTGCTGTAAAGAACGTTTCATTACATAAATAATTTAGAGAGAGAGAGAGAGAGAGAGAGAGAGAGAGAGAGAGAGAGAGAGAGAGAGAGAGAGAGAGAGAGACGGCGCGCGTCTTGGTTAATTTGAGAACGCTGTTTATCTTTCAAGCAGCTAATGAGGTCACGTCTAGTAAAACTTCAATTAATTTTCCTAAGTTTTTCGCGTTCTAGCTTCAGTAGGCCTTCGAGGCTTTAATAATTCCTTTGAAAATGTTTATTTTTACGATAGGCTTTCCGTATTACACTTCAATAGGCTTAGACCTTATAATTTGTGTGTTTACTAAGACAAATTCTTGTTTTCTGTGCTGTAAACACCAATTGTTGTTTTCTGTGCTGCAACACCAATTCTAATCTTCTATCGCCCTCAATAGGTCCTCGGTGCTCTCTCTCTCTCTCTCTCTCTCTCTCTCTCTCTCTCTCTCTCTCTCTCTCTCTCTCTCTCTCTCTGCGTGTCTACTCTCCGTCGCTATGTAACGGATATATCTGCCTGTTATACTGGATTAAACTATTTTGCTCTTAGTAATTTCCTCAGCAACAGTGTGTGTAACCCAGTCGTATTTGAACTGTCAAAAGTAATTAAACCAATCTTTCGCCTTACCTGATACCATTTACATCGAATCAAAGTCTTGCATTGCACATGAAAGCATTTTTGATGGATGTGTTTAAGTGGAGGAGATTTCTGTTGCATAACATACGAATGCATTTGGCAAAATGTATACTTTTTTGTATTTCATTCTTCCATTTCTAGCAAAATTAATGTTACGGTTCAAAAGAGTGGGTCTAAAAGTCAAATTATACCGAAATGTCTAATGAACTGGGTATTGGTGATTTAAATGGGTCTAATTGTAAATATTTACTGTTTCTGTCCTGCAGACATTAGGGAAAAACTATGAGGTATTGACTCTTAGCATAAATAGCTTGAAATAAGTACTGGAAAGACCCCAAAGACTGAGTAATAAACCCGCTTACATTTTTCAAATTAATCCCATATAGTCGAATAAAAATAGAGCATAAAAAACTCTTAGTCTTCTGAAATTTAAAATTTAAAATATTCTTTTAGAGATATATATATATATATATATATATATATATATATATATATATATATATATATATATATATATATATATATATATATAAACCAACAACAAGAACATTAATATTAGTAGCAAAAACATCACTAGCCTTCATAGACGATTTGTGAGATAGTCTGCATGTTAAAATACAGAATACATAGGCGCTAAATGGGAAGATTTCCACGTATTGTGTCTCCAAGAAATTACACCCTGCTTTGAAAAAGTTATTTGCATCCGTTGTCTGTGAGAGGAGAATTCTCTCCCACGAAGTAATAATAAAATTGAAAATTATACAACACGAAAGGTCCAAGTTCATGGACATCCGCCGGGACTGACAGAGAGAGAGAGAGAGAGAGAGAGAGAGAGAGAGAGAGAGATTTGCTTGATCGTACAAGTTTATTGTTCTCAGTATTATATACAAAATAGTTACAGTAGGACACAAATGGTGCGCGAGAGAGATTTGATTGATTTGACAAGTTTATTGTTCTCAGCATTCTGTTCAAAATAGTTACATTAGAACACAAATGAGAGAGAGAGAGAGAGAGAGAGAGAGAGAGAGAGAGAGAGAGAGAGAGAGAGAGAGATTTGATTGATCTGACAAATTTATTGTTTTCGGTATTATATACAAAATAGAAAATAGTTACAGTAGACACAAATAGAGAGAGAGAGAGAGAGAGAGAGAGAGAGAGAGAGAGAGAGAGAGAGAGAGAGAGAGAGAGAGAGAGAGAGAGATCCAACGAATCAATATATCCGTAAAATTACTGCACAGAATTGTGGCTTGTCTAATTTCCCCTGTTGGGGCGAAAGATCGTTTATAGAAAGATCATCAGTGATTCTTGAAATTCCTCAATTTTCCCTTTCTGAAAATGGCAAGCTTCGATTAGTCCCTTCAATGTCTTTCCTTTCCCTTCCTGTTTTTCTTTTCCTTTTTCCCTTCCACTCCCCTAACCAAAGTGCGTTTTGAGTATGTGTATGCGTGTGTTTGTCAAGAAGGCATCAATGCTTCCGCGTGTTTTGGAAAGTGTTTGAAGTATGCAGTTGGCAGCCTCGAGTCCAAGGCTCCCAAAATCTGCTTTGCTTGTTCGAAAGCAGTTTTCGCGTTGGAGAGAGAGAGAGAGAGAGAGAGAGAGAGAGAGAGAGAGAGAGAGAGAGAGAGAGAGAGAGAGAGCATTTGATTGTTTTGGCGAGTTTATTGTCCTTAATGTCATATATAAAATATATGACATTATTTATTTATTTATTGTTTATTCACTGTCTGTTTATTTATGTCATATATAAAATAGTCACAATAGAACACAAGTTGAGAGAGAGAGAGAGAGAGAGAGAGAGAGAGAGAGAGAGAGAGAGAGAGAGAGAGAGAGAGAGAACTTCCAGGAAAGGTATAAAATATTCAGTGTGAGGAGAGAGAGAGAGAGAGAGAGAGAGAGAGAGAGAGAGAGAGAGAGAGAGAGAGAGCGTCCTTTTTCACCACGAGCGGCATATCCCATTCCGAGATCATCAGTAATTCATGAAAATCTAATATTTCCCTTCCATAATTCTGAAAGTGGTAATATTTAATAATATTCCTCCTACTCCTCCTCCTTCCCCCGCCACTTCCCCTCCCTCCCTCCCTCCTTCCAAATTGTTTTGTGTGTTTTTTTCATGAGAAGGTGAAAGTCTTGCAGTGAGTTTTTAAAAGTGTTTTGGAAGTTACAACTGGAAGGCCGGACCCAGAGGTTTTCTCTCTCTCTCTCTCTTTCTCTCTCTCTCTCTCTCTCTCTCTCTTTTTTCGTACAGTTTTATTTGTTCAGGAGTTTTAGGTGGATGTCACTCACGAAGGTGCAGAGAGAGAGAGAGAGAGAGAGAGAGAGAGAGAGAGAGAGAGAGAGAGAGAGAGAGAGAGAGAGAGAGTCCTTCTAAGTTATAATCGCTACAAGTTCGGAGTCATAACTTAAGTCTTCTGTCGTAAAATGACTTAGTTCCCATGAACTCGACCCACAAAAATTCATTCTCTGTGTGTTTATGAACGCACACGCGCGCACAAAGTATGAAAGATAAAATATTGGTTGGAAAAACTCATATTTGTAATATATGGATATCTGTCCGCTTTGGGCCAGCAATGTATCTCGAATTATTTTATATTTGTAACTTTCAGCCACCATAAATTTTAAATAATACGTGTATGTGATTACGAAAGATATACGAAAATACATATATGATGTACTATTTTTAACTTCAGCGCGGTCGAATTCGGTCGAATTCACGTTGGTTCAATTATGAACTCGGCTCCGGATTCTTCTGTCTGTAACACACAGCACCAACGCAATAACGGAACGAAAGAGAAAATATTGTATTTTGACAGACAACGCATTCAATAATGTCCATGAATATCAATCGCCAAAGAATTGCAGCTCGAAAATTGCATTTGTTTATTGGGTTTTATTCAACGATATTGGGGGGACCCTGTATGATTCAAAATTAAGGCTTTGTATTATTCTCGTTTTGTACCTGTCAGGGCGTCGTTTCGGTTTTAATACCACGTGATTGAATGACGTGTTCCGTTTGTCTGTTTATTAATTGTACACCGTTACTCTAGATTTCATCTCTAGGCTTTAATTACTCTTTGTACAGTGTTGCGGAAGTAGTGCCGTCAGTGTATCTCATGCGGTGCACTGTAGGCATTACTTAAGGTTCTTTGGAGCGTCCCTTCGGCACCCAGCTGCAACCTCTTTCATTCCTTATACTGTTTCTCCGTTCATATTCTCTTTCTTCCAGCTGACTTTCCACCCTCTCTAACAGCTCGTTTCCAAAGTGCAACTGCGAAGTTTTCTTCCTGTTACACCTTTCAAACATTCTAACTGTCAATTTCCTTCCAGCGCTAAATGACCTCATAGATCCCAGCATTTGGCCTTTGGGCTAAGTTCTTTATTCTATATTCTCTGACGCGAGTATTGTCAACTTAGTGCTTTTATATAACCCTTTCAGACCAAGGCACAAACATACACCGGCTGTGCGCAAGCGCGCCACACACACACACACACACCCGCAAAAAAGCAATAAACTTTAGTGGCAAAACTTTTATGGCAGTGCCTTGCGACGAAGTAACTTTGTAGAGAGAGAGAGAGAGAGAGAGAAGAGAGAGAGAGAGAGAGAGAGAGAGAGGAGTCTCATCAGTACTCAAAAGTTACGAGAAAAGACACACTGTCTATTTTCCAACTTCCCGAGTTTTCATAATTAGAATCCTTTGAAGAACGTACTTGAGTAAGAGCCCGGGGATCGATCCAGGGATGGGGGAGAAGCGAGTGAGACCCGTTTCATGAGAAAGCTGTTTTGTCTCTCTGTTGATTTAATTAGTGAATAAAATATGTAATAAGTTGTTGATGACTGGTTGGTTGCAGCCTGGGTGGACAGACAAAGGGGTAAGGCTTGCAGCTTCATCTCAAGAGACTTGCTGAGAACCAGAAGATTAACACTTGCTGCCTTCCCCTAAATAAGGCTTAGGAGAAATTACACACACACACACACACAAACAAACAAACAAGGCCAACATCACATTCAAAATCCACATTAACAACATTTGTGGGCATAATCCATTCAGCTTCGGGCTCGGGCACATAAACAGTGGAAAAGAGTCGCTCTCACACACAAACACAAACACGCACAAACAAAAAGGACAACAATCACATCTGTTAATATTATGGCTATAACATATTCAGCTCCAGGCACATAAACAGTCGAAGAGAGTCGCTCCCACACACAAACAAACACACATACACTAACACACACACACAAACGCAACAGAGTTTGAGTATCAAAGTTTTACCGGCAATGCCTGGCGATATAAGAAGAAGCGGCCTGAGGAGAGAAGGCCGGGGTGAGTGTTTCATCGGCACTCGAAAGTTACGAGTGCGAACTTCCACGAAGCTCTCTCATTATTCTCCTCAACTTCGCCGCCAGTTTTCATCATCAGGAAAAGAAAGAAAGAGAGAAAAAGAAAACAAAAGGAAGCAAATGAAAAATAAAACAAGTAAAAAATGCGCCGAAGTTTCTTTTCAGTGGCAGGATTACACCGTGGAGATGCTGCAGTAAGTTTCAGTTCTTATATTCAAGGCTTCAGCACTAGGCCTAACGTATTTCCCGTTTGTCTCTGAATGAATAAGTGAATTTGTCAACTATGTTTTCAAGTTTTACCTTTTATCTAGGGCTTTTTTTTTTTTTTGTCTCTAGCAAGACGGTTTCGCTCGGTTGACTTTTCCAGTGATGAAAAAGTCTAAGAGGCCTGACGTGACCCTCTGGACTCTGTCAAACCTACAGAGACGTGAGCGGGAAGTTCCCTGTGACATCTCTCTCTAAGCCTGTCGAGCCCCCGAGCTGATATTACGAAATTCCATTCCGCCACCCTAACCCGTATGTTATGCCATCTCTCTCTCTCTCTCTGAAGAACCCAGCAATGGCAAGATACCTCTCTCTCTCTCTCTCTCTCTCTCTCTCTCTCTCTCTCCAGAAACAGCAATGGCATGATAGTAGGGGAAAAACGCCCAAATCGCCTCACTTTCCAAAACGCCTCATTTTTCAAAACGCCTCAAATTCCCTTTCACCTGTCAACCCATCCCATCTCCGAACCTGAGATGTTATCAAGGGTGACCTGTCCGAGATAAGAGTTCGTCTCTTTACCTGGGGTATGATTTAATTTATTACAGTACATGAGGCATTTTTATGATTTGTTCCATACACGTACATGAGGTTTTTTATTTATGTGTCATCTGTCGTATCATTTAGTTCACGTACGTGCGCGAGGTGTTGTAAACCCGTTCATTAAATCAGACCTTCCCTATCTTCATCGCGGAATTCTAACGGGTCGTAAACACAGCTTGACTTATAGGCTGTTGACAGGTATTTTGGCGGGGGATATGGGGAAATTAGTACAGGTTGTTAATGGTGATTTCATGTACAGTACGCACACGAGACCTCCACTCAGCAAATTGACTCCCACAGCGAGGTGCTCTGCGATACGACCGCTTTGTTTGTTTTCGCTTAAAAGTTGAGGAGAGAGAGAGAGAGAGAGAGAGAGAGAGAGAGAGAGAGAGAGAGAGAGAGAGAGAAACCACTAAGCAGCATGACTTCTTGAGAGAGAGAGAGAGAGAGAGAGAGAGAGAGAGAGAGAGAGAGAGAGCGTTTCTATGCTTCATTAGTGACCCACGACCAGGTGTCCTATGATATGATAAGACCGGGGCAAACGCGACCCGCCTTGAGACGTCCCCCTGATAAGATT
This sequence comes from Macrobrachium rosenbergii, assembly GCF_040412425.1. Lineage (NCBI taxonomy): Eukaryota > Metazoa > Arthropoda > Malacostraca > Decapoda > Palaemonidae > Macrobrachium > Macrobrachium rosenbergii. The sequence continues at coordinate 6,863,385 of NC_089766.1, forward strand.
AAATTACCCAGTACAGTATGAAGGAACAAAAACAAAACACATTATATATATTATAACAGGAATTTTAATTTAATCTTATCAGGGAACGTCTCAAGGCGGGTCGTGTTTGCCCGGGTCTTATCATATCATAGGTCACCTGGTCGTTGGTCACTAATGAAGCAGAGAAACGCTCTCTCTGTCTGTCTCTCTCTCTCTCCAGAACCCAGCAAGGGCGTGATACCTCTCTCTCTCTCTTTCTCTACAACCCAGCAAGGGCGGGATAACTCTCTCTCTCTCTCTCTCTCTCAGGACATACAACCCAGCTCTCTCGACCTATCGTCCGGAACGCGGTTTGAGATCCGCCCGCGCTCGCTGGCATAAGGCCTGCTTAATTTAAACAATTCATTCTGAGTCACGAATACAATTACATGTAGGTGTGCCTACAAAGGCTTTGAGCTCTAGAAACGGAGAAAACAAAAAGGTGGGAGGGGTGGGTTTAATTCTTTTTTTTTATCTTTAGTTTCGTAGGGGGCAGAGTAGTTTTTTATTTCTGCTTTTTAAGGGAAGGGGGAGGTTTTTTTTTTAGAAGTTTAGGAGAAAAGGGGATTATTTTTTTCTACGAGTTCGTGCAAGGAAGATGGGAGTGTTTTCTGTCATTTAGTGAGTTTCAAATGGTTGGACCCGGGTTTTCGCTCTTATTTTCTGCTAAAAACGACCTCATTTCTTAAATTTTTCTCTAAGTATGCTTTTCTCTCTCTCTCTCTCTCTCTCTCTCTCTCTCTCTCTCTCTCTCTCTCTCTCTCTCATATACGTTTATACATATGCAGAGCCAGGCATGGGTCTAGCAACCTCGTCTAATAAAAAACATCGCATATAAATATTTGAGTAAGCTTCAGGATTCATCATTCATCCCCCGTAGGGGGGGGCGTTAGTTCCGTCAGTGCACCTCATGTGGTGCACTGTAGGCATTACTTAAGGTTCTTTGCAGCGATCCTTCGGCCCCTAGCTGCAACCTCTTTCATTCCTTTTACTGAACTCCGTTCATATTCTCTTTCTTCTACCTTGCTATCCACCCTCTCCTAACAATTTTTCAAAGTGCAACTGCGAGGTTTTTCTCCTGTTACACAGCTCAAACCCCCTTATACGCTGTACAGAAAACTGTCTTCTGCGCATTTTTCACTTATTACAGTATGCGTTCTCATGAAACTGCAAAACATTTTTTTTTTTTATTTAAGGCCAAGATCGCCGACGCCCTTGGAAGGAAGGAAGGTTTTAATTATTCATATATATAAACTTATGTCTTTCTCTCGGCCATTGCGACGAAACCCAGCCGCGTGTTGCCGATCGTGTTTGCCGTACACGATCGGCAATGAACCGCCGCTTGGTTAGCGAGAGAGGTGAAACTCGGGGAAATTTGAGTTAGGGCCTTACGTGACTGGCAAGTGAGCATTTTGGGGGAATGCGGGTTGGAACGCCATTTTTTTTTTTTTTTTTTTTTTTTGGCGCAGTCATGCTTCGACATGCACTGCTTGGGTGTTCTTCTGAAATCTTTTATTTATTTGTTTTTTATATGTATTTATTAATTTATTTTTACTGATTTACCTTATTTATTTCAGTTTTATTTATTTATATAATTTTATTTATATTTATTTTTCAATTTAACTTATTTTGTATTTATATTTTAATTTATTTTTATATTCATTTTCAAATGATTTTTTTATAATTTTTATTTATTTTCATTTCTATTGATTCCTGTTATATATACATTTAATTACTTATTTTTATTTATTTACTGATTTAAATTAGGCTTCCGGTCAGATATAGGGAGTCGGAGCATTTGTTCATGTCTTTCAAACGATAGGTTTCATCTGTATAGATTCGTACACCGAAACGGAGCATAAATAAAACTGCTCGGAGCATTTTGAAAATAGGTCACTCAAATCAAGTTTACAATGAAATTACTATTTCGGTCTAGGTAATTATTTAACCTTATTTTTTCTGAGTCATGTTTCCAGTATATAAATAAATTACTTTTTGTCCATGTAATTATTTAAGCTCAGTTTCTCCTACGTCGTGTTTCCAGTATATAAGTATGCGCATATGATTTTCATTAAAGTTTTACATTGTCTAATGATGGTTTACTCAACCCCTTTCGTTCCTTTTACTGCACCTCCTTTCATATTCTCTTTCTTTCGTCTTACTTTCCTCAACCCTCTCCTAACAATCGCTTCATAGTGCAACTGCTTTGAGGTTTTCCAACTGTTACACCTTTCAAACCTTTTACTGTCAGTTTCCGTTTCAGCGATGACTGACCTCATAGGTCCCAGTGCTTGGCCTCTGGCCTAAATTCTGTATTCAGTTCACTAAAGTATATATACTTACTTAGCTATTTATTATTTCTTTACTTTTATTACAGCAAATACTTGCAATGAATTTCTTTGCATCCGCAGGAAAAAATGTAGAATACAATATACTTCCGACATACACACATTTATTACATGTATTCGCGGCAGACAATATTGTTATGACAGAAATAAGCTTGTAATCTCCGTGCCATGAATTGTATTCAATTCCAATATATATACCGCTCGGATTTGAATGAATATCCAATATTTATTAGTGAAATTATTGCTTATTTTATATATCCAGCGTGTGACGTTTTTCGAGGGGCCCTATTTGGTTTTTATTTCAACCCAAAATATCGGTATGATATGGATTGCGTCGTTGAAATTGCAATTGGTTTGTTTTGCCGCGCGCGGGTAAATTTTCGTAAAGTCATTTTGCTGCGGGTTTTGTTATATAGATATTACTGATGGTTTTAGTTTTCTGTAAATGAAAACTATTGTGCCGGCTTTGTCAGTCCGTCTGCACTTTTTCTGACCGCCCTCAGATCTTAAAATACCGAGGCTAGAGGGCTGCAAATTGGTATGTTGGTCATCTACCCTCCAGTCATCAAACATACCACATTGCAGCCCTCTAGCCCCAGTAGTTTTTTTTATATTATTTAAGGTTAAAATTAGCCATAATCGTGCCTCTGGCAACGATATAGGGTAGACCACCACCGGACCGTGGTTGAAGTTTCATACAGCATTATACCGAGACCACCGAAAGATAAATCTATTTTCGGTGGCCTTGATTATACGCTGTAGAAGCTGTACATTAAACTCGATTGCGCCGAAGTTTGCGCCGAAGAAACTTCGGCGCATTTTTCACTTGTTTTTATACGTGTATGCTTATACGAACGTTCATATTTGTATGTTATGTAGTTATACGTTCGTATGTCTCGTAATAATGTTACCGTCATTCTGGTTAGTAATGCTACAAACAACTGTAGAGAGTTTAAAAATAATAATAATTTAAAAATTTTTAGAGGCCTACTGTCATTTTCACCGGTTTCTCCAGAACGAACTTGACCCGAAAAACTGTTTTGTACATGATATTGAGCACAGTGAACTTGTCAAATCAATCAAATATTTCTCCCTCTCTCTCTCTCTCCACATATCCGTTATCCGGTCTTGATCACGCACAACACAACAACATTACGAAAAGAGGATGGAATAAAGAAAACATCCCTTTCAAGAGATAGAAAACTCCCGCCGGATGAAGAACGCTGAAGGAGGCGTCCTTCATCCTGCGAGTTTTATGGGCCAGAGTTTTACTCCCAAGGATCTCGTGGGCTCTATATCCTCTTTCCCCAGGGGCGTCGCCCTTCTGGAAGCCCACCGTCCTGTTCCTTAGGCTGCAATAAAAAAGGGGAGATTCCCCTAATCAAAGGACCTCCTTCGCGTATTTTGAGTCTTTTATTTTCGAACTTTGGGCTCGGCACTTTCGCCCTCGTCTTTAATATCTTAAACTTTGTCACGGCTTTACTTTCCTTTCCTTTATTTAAAACGTAGCTTTGTTGTTTAGTTATTTAGTTATCAAGTTCGTATTAGTAAAGTACTTGACGCGTCAATGAAATGAGCAAGGATGATAGCTTTGCCACCTTTAGTTCAATCATGAGGTTTGTGTTAGTCTTTGTGCGTTGTTCTCTCTCTCTCTCTCTCTCTCTCTCTCTCTCTCTCTCTCTCTCTCTCTCTCTCTCTCTCTGGTTGGAAATGTGGCATCATAATCCATTACATTGTCTTCCCTCCCCCTTCATATTATGGAATTCCATTCCGCCAAGGTTTCTCTAATCCCAGTATATGTGTGTGTGTCAGAGAGAGAGAGAGAGAGAGAGAAGAGAGAGAGAGAGAGAGAGAGAGAGAAGTCTTCTCTTTCCCTACTTGGAAGCTGACTACTGGGGTTCACCTTCCCTCCCGCCCTGCACATTCAACACTTGTCTTCTAATCTCAGTATGCGTGTATCTGAGAGAGAGAGAGAGAGAGAGAGAGAGAGAGAGAGAGACTGACTTCGCAGCTTACTGCTGGGGTTCAACTCCCCTCAACACTTGTGTCTCGCGTCCTGACCGTGGTTTGACCGCCGACGGATTTTCACGGAATCTGAGCCTGGAATTCAATTACAGGTGTGTCTGGAATATTTGGGTTCTTGAATTGAGAATCTCGCACCTCTGAGTTGACGTCTTTACGGTTTTGGGTTTTCTGGTGAAAGGAGACTTTGCATTATTTAAAATTTTTATAAGAGTTTTTTTTTATTCGAGAAAAAAAAAAATGGAATTATCTGCAGTTTCATGAGGGAAAGGGGGTGTTTTGTCGTAAATTAGGTATGAAAAAACTGGAACTTTTTTTTCTGGAAGAGAATCGTCTTGTACACAGTTAATTTTTAAAAATTTCTTTAGCCTGACGACCTGAGTAAACTTTAATAATAATATTAATATTGTTACAAAAATATTGCTACTTTTGTTAGTTTTGTCTTGTATCTGAGATTTCGAAATAAACAATAAATTTTCTCCTGAGATTTTTCTGCATGAGCAAAATTTTTCTGAGGTGTATTTTATATATATATATTATTATGATTAGCAAGAATTCGCTAGCAAATTACCTCCCCCCCCCCTCCTTTGTTGTTGTTGGTTGTTCATTTACTGCCAGCCGGCCGATCGATAGACCATCTGTCTATCGACTTAAAAACAAGGGTTAAAAGATTAAAGGCGCTCCCATTTTTGATAAAGATCTTTCCTTCGAGGCAAAAGTAATCTGGCTTGGGTGTTTCTCCTACAGGCCAAAACCTCCCCTGCGGGCAGCAGGTGCAATGAGTCAAAGCATCTGTGTTGGGCGCACCCCTGCCCCATAGGAGGGGATAAAAGGCAAAAGCCCACGAGGTCTCGACACACACGCGGGCTGGAAGATATGGAGTGAACTTGTGAAGACGTCCTCAACACCTGGCCCCACCGATGCCCTTGCATCCTAACCACGTGGCCCTTCCCAAAGTATACTTCTCCTCGTGCCCTTCAACCGTATTCCTCGAGCCCACACGCCATTGCTTGGAGTTTCGAGGAGTCCCCATCGCCTTGCCCCTTTACGGAAGCCCTTGCATCTCACCACGTGGAAGAAACTCGTCCTCGAAATCGCAAGTCATCCACGGACCGCCTTCTACACGCCCTCGGAAAATCTGCTAAGGTAAAGTGCCCTGGAAGAGCCCCATTTCAGTCACGCTTTTGTCTCGTAATATTTTCTTAAAGAGAAAGCCAGAAATCTCCCTTGTCTAAAGTCCGTGCGCCTCTTGCATCGGCAGTATTAATTCTTTATTACTCCTTTGGCACCCTCAGTGCAGCTTCGAATTCATTATTCTTTTGTCTATTTTCATTACTGGCGTATAATGTGCATATCTCTCATTTCAGAGGGATCCTATTTCGTGGAAGCTTCTCGGACCGTGTCTGAATCCCCAGTTTCATTCAATCCCGTAGGAATCTCCTTCAGGATAGTAATCTACTTGAGTTCCTCTTTCCCGTACTGATATCATTTATGTAAATACACTCCTTTAAATTTGCCCACGTGTTTTACGTAATATTTCCCTCAGTAACAAGAGCCCTAAGCTCATATGAAATTCTCCTTTGTTTTCCTCTTTTTTACGTTTTCCCGTACCCACAAAGTCAGAATCACAAGGCTAAATTAACCGTAAATTGTTGCTACCTGTCTCACAGAGCATATTTCAAACTAAAACCACGGAAAAACGTAAAAATGGCGACCTGGCCATAGATCTCGTTTTGCAGTTGCAGTTCCCTAGTGTTGCTTTATTGCATTTGCAACTTGCCAGATCAGCTATTAGCAAAGCTAAGCTGGGTACGAGACAATTACGAACCTTTTGTGTAAAAACCAGCACACAGATCCAGAAAATTCCACGTAAGTAATGTGTTTATCTTAGCAAAACCTTTTACAATCGTGACTGTTCCTAGGCATTAGAAATAGGGACGCATGTAATCACTGAGAGAAAAGAACCGCCGTATTAGATTCGTTAATGCATGCCTTTCAGGATAGGTAGTTAGGAAATAACCAGTGCTAACCATCCTTTGCTTCGAGGAATAGTGCGAAATTCCTCTGTGTTAAAATCTTTGCCATATCTTTTGCTTCGAGGAATAGTGCGAAAATTCCTGTGTTAAAATCTTTGCCATCCTTTGCTTCGAGGAATAGTGCGAAAGAAATTCCTCTGTGATAAATTTTACTTCGCATTTCGAATTAGCGAACTGTTATTTAGGCGCGAATAAATTCCCACGTGGGACACGACGAAGTCAGCTTGCATTGCTGAAAATTCTCTCAGTGTAGTTAGAATTCGAGTTAGGTGTTAGGAAAGCGAAATTTAAACTCCGCTTATAGGAAAATTACTAGGCCGTTGTACTGTTATCCTCTCAGACGACTGGGAAATTCCCGGAATCCCAGACGGTCTATAAATATACGGGTTCATTCACCCAGAATCTAAAAATACCTCCGGTGTTGGCCAAACGACCTGCACCCCCACCCCGCCCATGCCCGCGTGTGTAGCCTTTTTTTTTTTCTCCCATTCATTTCCCAGCAAACATTTTTCTTTGGGTTTCCCGTTAGTAATTTCTAAGTCCTAAGGGACGAATCGTAATTCCAAGTCCTAAGTGACTCCTAAAATTCTACGTCGCACGTGGCGAGAATTTCTCCAAATTCCAGTCCTCAGAGACTCCTAAAATTCTACGTCGCACGTGGCGAGAATTTCTCCAAATTCCAGTCCTCAGAGACTCCTAAAATTCTACGTCGTACGTGGCGAGAATTTCTCCAAATTCCAGTCCTCAGAGACTCCTAAAATTCTACGTCGCACGTGGCGAGAATTTCTCCAAATTCCAGTCCTCAGAGACTCCTAAAATTCTACGTCGCACGTGGCGAGAATTTCTCCAAATTCCAGTCCTCAGAGACTCCTAAAATTCTCGTCGCACGTGGCGAGAATTTCTCCAAATTCAGTCCTCAGAGACTCCTAAAAATCTACGTCGCATGTGGCGAGAATTTCTCCAAATTCCAGTCCTCAGAGACTCCTAAAATTCTACGGCGTACGTGGCGAGAATTTCTCCAAATTCCAGTCCTCAGAGACTCCTAAAATTCTACGTCGCACGTGGCGAGAATTTCTCAAATTCAGTCCTCAGAGACTCCTAAAATTCTACGTCGCACGTGGCGAGAATTCCTCAAACCCCAGTCCTCAGAGACTCATACAAAATTCTCACGTCGCACGTGGCGAGAATTTCATTCCTGCCAAGACAACCCAAAATTAAGTCCTTTTGAGACATTATATAGTGTAGTTCACACACATCTAAGCCCTTACGGGACTGATCATTCTAGTTCGTTAGAACAACTCCTTAACTTCACGCTACAGCCGGCCAAGTCCGAGCGTGACAAAATCCAACTACGTCTTCGAGACATATTAAAATTCGTTCGCCAAGAACACCCACGTCTTTCAGACATATCAAATTTTAACAAAAGTCTCCTCAGACTTACTAATCACCTGTCGTATTCAGACAGATCCATTCGCCTGCAGTCTGAACAATTGAGTGTTTCAGATTCCTGCAATTGAGTCTTTTCAGACATATCCTATACCCATTATTCCAAGATGGCTAATACAGAGCCCAACAAAACGAGGATTTCAAATTCTACATGTCCGCTGGGAAGGACATGGGACTATCGAGGCAAGATCTGAGAGCATGGGTTCAAGAGCAAGTGGACAAGTGAGCGATGCCAAGGAACGGAGAGAGAGAGAGACAGAATTGCCCAAGAGCAGGAGAGAGAGAACGCCCAGAGAAGGGAGGAACGAGAATGGGAGCTCCAGGTGCTAGAACGACAGCACGCCACCCCCGCCCCTGCCGCGGGGAATGAGTGCCCTCAGCCAAGCTCACTCGTTCATGCCAAAATGGACCGAGTCTGAACCCGAAGTATGGCTTGAAAGGGCCGAACGAGTCCTGGAGTGCTGCGATCTCTCCCCGCGGAACTCTCCCTTGTTCTCACTAAATTCCTGGGCGGAAAGGCCCTCGTTGCCTACCACGCCCTTCCCCGCAGACGATCGGGGAAACTGGGAAGCCGTACGCCAAGCAGTTACGAAGGCGTGCGAGATTACCCCGAGCGGTGGAGGAGACGTTGGAGAGAGCAGCCCAGAGAAGCAGGCCAGACTTGGTCCGATTGGGCGTACCATTCGGAGCGGGCGTTGACAAAATGGCTCGATTCCGAAGGAGCCACTAACACCGCCGAGGTACTCGAGCGGTTTAAATCGAGCATTTCCTGCGCTACGCCCCTCCTGCCCTCGCCACCCATATAGTGGAAAAAGCCCCAGCAACACTCACCGAGTGTTGCCGAATAGCAGACATGTGGGAAACTCACCACCCTCAAGAAGGATCCATGGGGCGGAAGATAAATCCCCGTCCCTCCTCGGAGGTTCAAATTCCCACAAAAATGGGAACTCGGGCAAGCCCCTAACTTGCCATTATTGCAAGAAAACGGGGCATTCCTCCGAACAGTGCCGGAACAAGAAACCGGCTCCTCTCTCTCCCGAAAACCGACAAATAACTCGCCTGCGCCCTCCACAGGGCAGCAGCGCGGAAAGACTTTAGCCAGACCTTTTGCACGGCGTGCAAGGTCTATGGCCATTCTCCCGCATGGGCAAAATGCCCACGCAATAATAAATCAACTACTCCCACCGTCGCCTTGGCCGTCACAGATCCCAAGTCATTAGGCCCTCCGCCGAAGGGCCTGTATACGTGGCCCCTCCACGAGGTAGCGAGCCCGCGCGCCGAGTCACTGCTTTCGAGGACTCGGGCGCACAAATCTCCCTCATCCGAAGGGACAGAGTTCCCTACGGAGCTATCGTCAATAGACGAAAACTCGTCACGATCGAGGAATAAATCAATTTAAATGATACTCCCTACGGTCCAATTGAGAGTCTCAAGACCTCACCAATCCAAAATGTGCAATCTTGCAGTAGCAAGCCATCTCCCCGGAGGCTATGACGTCATCCTGGGACAGGACTTCAGTCCCCACCGAAATCACGACAATCTAGGGGTCCACATTCCCGAATCATTCCCGCGGGCGCGAGTAATCCTCCCCCGCTTCTCCCTCAGCCAAGACTGGCGCCCCTGGGTACCAGAAGGACGTGCAGTCCCCACCAGTGCCACCTGAGTACAATGTACAGTGGCCCCTCGATCGGTTCCCGATCCAATTCCAGTGCCCGGCCCTGCCTCAGTGCCAGTGCCAGGGCCCCAATCAGATCTCCTTCAGGAGATGCCAAATTCCTGCCGGTGCCACTTGCATGCCCCGAGCAGGGCCAAGCTTCGTCCGTCCTGACCGACGAGCCCAAGAAACCTCTGATAGCGCCTGACTCTGCCCTAGTGCCAGCGCCAGAGCGCTACGCCGATCTCCATTCACGGGATCCAACTCAGGACCCCTCTCTTCCCCGGCCTGGCACCGCTACCAGCGTCGGTCAGAGAGACGGTTCCTCCCGACCACCGCGGAAGCTCACCTGCAGGTGCGGCCTCGCAACCCGTGCCTGAGCTGGTCATCGATACCTGCGAGCCGCTCACGCCACCCCCGACCGCCTCCTCTCTGCCTCAGTCCGTCGCCGACGCAATTGCAAGTCAGGATTCTGCCATATCTCACTTGGCCGATGAACTACAAGAGCCGCGACGGATCATGGTAGAACCCGCACGGAACACTCCTGCGTCAGCTGTCGCATCAGCAGGCCCAGGTGGTACTCCGTGCCGCCCTCCGGTCGCGGGCCCTCCGCTTCCCCCGGCCGAGGACGACTGTCCCATTAAGAAAGGCTCGAGGCGAAATTACCACGGGCGTGGGACATTTCCAGGTAATTTACAAAGAGCTCTAGAGCTCCCATGGCACCTGTGCCACCATTTCATCTTTCGAAAGGTCTTGGCACCCTAATCCAGAAGGGGATGTCAGGCCCTCCTCTATCTTCTTCCGTTCCTCAGGAACTGCTATCTCTTACCATCCTCTACTAATCTTCCCTTAAATTATCCCCACAAGAGGCAATTAAATACGGGATACCATTCCCCACACAATGTATAAATCATTAAGAATAACAGAGTGAGAAGTGGCACGCCCTTGCGCCCATACCTTGGCACCGGGCGTGCGTGTCAGCCCCTCCTGAAGGAGTCGCGCCCTTCGGGTGCACTTTCCTCGCCCTGGGACTGAAGTGATAGTCCGGGCCGTAATTCATAGGCGAAGGACAATAAATTCCCGCCTAACACAATAAAATCCTCACTCCTTTTCCCTTAGCTCTTCTGCCAATATCATTTACTTTCTTTTAGTCATTTAGTTATCTTTATTTTAATGAATCGCGAGTCATAAACTCTTGCCCTTGTGATTTAAATGCCCCTTTCGTAAACTCTGAGGGACGTGTCCCGCCTTTCATATGCGGTCAAGTTTTATTCGTAACGTCTTGGTAATTTTCCTTTTGTTATTATTATCCCTTTTCCCCCTTCCATTCCTTCCAAGATCGCTGTTTGTCCTACCCCACATCTTTTTGTCTGCTCGCCCCGTCATAACATTGAGTAGGCAGTAGACGCATAAAATTAGCGTAGTTTAAGGTTAGCGAATTAAAACCTCGCGAATACTCTCGCCCGCACACGACTGTCAAATTCCCGGTGTGTGGGTCATCCCTCAGCTCGCGTTGAAAGATAGCTAAGCAAAGTACGTTAAAACGAAGATAAATTATCAATGCGAATATGTATAGTCATTACAGTATCGCGTAAAAGGGGATGTCATTTACAAAAATAAACGCTGTTTTTCATTTACACAGCCTCTTCAAGGCAGATTGTACTAACCGCATGCATTTTATCTAAAATTAAGTAACCGTGTATTTTAATTCTTGAACAATAACCATTTCTTTTCATTTGTTGGCCATAGCCTCATATACGTGGTCCTATAATCTTAATTAATTCACAATTGTTCGAGTCACTTTATAAAGTTACAGTGGGTAACCAAATCTAAAGTAATTATTCTTTTGCAAGTGTTTAAATCACTTTGCGTTCTGTTAACGAAAATTGTCCCAATGTGTTATTAAAAGTAATGTCACAGCTTCATAAAACCCTTAGGAGTAAAGTTCATTGCAAGGCAGAATGTAGAGTAACGTAAAGCATTTGCCGCTCATTCTTGAATATCGATGTACACACCCGAAGGAGGTATGTACATCATCTTGTATGGGGAGGTATTATGATTAGCAAGAATTCGCTAGCAAATTACCCCCCCCCCCTCCTTTGTTGTTGTTGGTTGTTCATTTACTGCCAGCCGGCCGATCGATAGACCATCTGTCTATCGACTTAAAAACAAGGGTTAAAAGATTAAAGGCGCTCCCATTTTTGATAAAGATCTTTCCTTCGAGGCAAAAGTAATCTGGCTTGGTGTTTCTCCTACAGGCCAAAACCTCCCCTGCGGGCAGCAGGTGCAATGAGTCAAAGCATCTGTGTTGGGCGCACCCCTGCCCCATAGGAGGATAAAAGGCAAAAGCCCACGAGGTCTCGACACACACGCGGGCTGGAAGATATGGAGTGAACTTGAAGACGTCCTCAACACCTGGCCCCACCGATGCCCTTGCATCCTAACCACGTGGCCCTTCCCAAAGTATACTTCTCCTCGTGCCCTTCAACCGTATTCCTCGAGCCCACACGCCATTGCTTGGAGTTTCGAGGAGTCCCCATCGCCTTGCCCCTTTACGGAAGCCCTTGCATCTCACCACGTGGAAGAAACTCGTCCTCGGAAATCGCAAGTCATCCACGGACCGCCTTCTACACGCCCTCGGAAAATCTGCTAAGGTAAAGTGCCCTGGAAGAGCCCCATTTCAGTCACGCTTTTGTCTCGTAATATTTTCTTAAAGAGAAAGCCAGAAATCTCCCTTGTCTAAAGTCCGTGCGCCTCTTGCATCGGCAGTATTAATTCTTTATTACTCCTTTGGCACCCTCAGTGCAGCTTCAATTCATTATTCTTTTGTCTATTTTCATTACTGGCGTATAATGTGCATATCTCTCATTTCAGAGGATCCTATTTCGTGGAAGCTTCTCGGACTGTGTCTGAATCCCCAGTTTCATTCAATCCCGTAGGAATCTCCTTCAGGATAGTAATCTACTTGAGTTCCTCTTTCCCGTACTGATATCATTTATGTAAATACACTCCTTTAAATTTGCCCACGTGTTTTACGTAATATTTCCCTCAGTAACAAGAGCCCTAAGCTCATATGAAATTCTCCTTTGTTTTCCTCTTTTTTTTTACGTTTTCCCGTACCCACAAAGTCAGAATCACAAGGCTAAATTACCGTAAATTGTTGCTACCTGTCTCACAGAGCATATTTCAAACTAAAACCACGGAAAAACGTAAATATATATATATATATATATATATATATATATATATATATATATATATATATATATATATATATATATATATATATATATATATATATATGCATGTATATAATATTATAATATACACGCATACATGATACTCTACTAATCAATGCTGTGTATATGCTCACCAGATTTTTATATGCAAGCCTCAAATTGGGATAAATTCTCAATACCGCTTGATTCTAAAGTAAAATTTATTGCAATTTTTTTTCGGTTGTGTGGTGATATATCCTTAACTTAGTTTCAGGTAACAATATTTGTTTTTTGCCGACTCAGCAAAATTTATATGAAAAAATTCTTTTTGATTTTCACTTTGCTAGATTCAAGTATTTCGTTTTGTTATACCATAACTAAGCTAAGTTATGTTGATAAAATCGTGTCTGATTTGCGTTCGGCTAGATTTTGATGTATTTAAGGAAAATATTGTAATATAGGGGATAGAATCTTTCAAAATTTGTGGGAGCAAATACTTTTCATCCATCCATATGCATGGTATATTATAAAAACACACTATATATATATATATAATATTGTTATATATATATATATATATATATATATATATATATTATATATATATATATATATAATATATATATATATATATATATATATTATATATATTTTATATATATAATTATATATTATTATATATATATATATATTTATATATATAATTATATATATATATATATATATATATATATATATATATATATATATATAATTATATATATATATATATATATATATATATATATATATATATATATATATATATATATATATATATATATATTATATATATATATATTTATATATATAATTATATTCATGCTAAAAACACTTGTAACATTAATGCTTGCCATTGTTTTTGCTATAACTTCTCGTATACCATACATAACTTTAGTCATTACCGTGTGCATGCCTTTTTTCGTACTGAATAAACCTAAGTCTTCCCTCCCCCCCCACAAAAAAAAAATAACGACACTAAAATAGAACAAACTGACGTGACACGTTAAGACCAAATCGTACCCCAGATTATATATTTTAGCCGCTAAAAACTCTCCATCCGTCAGAGGGCATTTGTCTCCGATGAACTGTCATTAGTACGCGAGTGAGGCAAATCCATCTAATTCGTTTAATGTGACGGGATCGGCGACCTGAATTTGCAGAGCATTGATATTCAAAAATCGCCATCAAGGGAACACACGGGCAGGCTGAACCGGATACTACGAATAATACCAATCACAATGTTTTGATTACAAAGCGCTAAATCGCCCCCAGGGCAAACCACACGGCTTCATGGTGATGCGAAAATGGATGGTTAAAAAACTTTGTTAATTCATTGCCTCTCAATCGCTCAGAAGGAAATAAATATTGAATTTTATTATTGATTCATTTTTCAAATAAAGTAGTTTATTTTTTTTTTACTGGCTGAACTTGTTATTGCGAGTGATACCAATCACAATGTTTTGATGGCAAAGCGCTAAATCGCCCCAGGGCAGACCGTGGTATCAGGGTGATGCGGAAATGAATGGTTAAGAAATTTATATTAATTCGTTTGGTTCTGAGTCGCTCAAAAGTGAAGCGAATATTGAATTTTATTGTTGATGAAGATTTCAAAATAGTGGAATTTATTTTTTCTAGATTTTCTAAATTTAGTAAAATGTTTTCAGGGTACTTTCAGAAACGTGAATAAAATAGACGCATGTTTTTGTAGGAAAATCTTGTTCTTGTAATTTTAAGTATATATATATATATATATATATATATATATATATATATATATATATATATATATATATATATATATATATATATATTATATATAATATATATATTATTCAGTATATATATAAAAAATATATATATATATATATATATATATAAATATATATATATATATATATATATATATATATATATATATATATACTGTATATATATACATTCATGTTTCTCTTTTGTAAATAAGGGTGTGTATGGATGGATATGTATTAATAACAATTTGATAATTCAATAATGTAAGAATATCTGCTGATATTCAGATGACACAGCGTCTCTCAGTAGAGCAAAATTTGCAGCTAAAACTTTACTTTTCCCTTTAGCGAGATTCATACAGCACGCTCGGCAAATCTATGTGAATGAAATCCGGAATGAATACGCCGACGATCCATAATGAATAAAGTCTCCAAATCCATAACATATCAAAGCTGGATTCCGAATCTAAAACGAAATACGGATCTGGAATTCTGCGTTTCTAAATTCGCGTCAAGGCAAATGCAGAATAAATATTCCGTTTTCTTTCCCCGAAAGTAATTAGCGCTAACTCAAACATTTTAGAGCGAACGACTTCCTTTTTTTCTTTCCGGCATCAATATCCGTTTATTTTTCGTTTCGTCCACGCGAGGGAATACTATTACAAGACCTAATCTTGTTCCATGTGATTTGAACGATAGAAGAGTGCTAATAATTTAATATTTTGCTGAAAATAATCTAATATTTTGCTAAAATTCTCTTGCTAAATGTACTGTACAGTGTCATGAAATGAAGCCTAGAAATATATACCCATTCTAGAGGGCACTAGTTTTGCTTTCGTGCTCATACTGTTCGCGTGTTAAGACCTACTGGCGTAAATTATTTTCGGGAAGGGATGGGCGGTCCTATTATTTCTGGGGATGGGGAGGAAGGGTGGGGGTCTCAGTCATGGCATGCTCCCCTTCTATATGAACTTTGCCATGAAAATAATTCAACTTATAACAGTCCACTTATTTACGATTTACAGGCAAGGTTAACACTAAAGTACTTTATGGTATTGTCAATTAGGAGTAAGGTGTATCCTCCATTTCAAAGAAGAGAGAGAGAGAGAGAGAGAGAGAGAGAGAGAGAGAGAGAGAACACTACAGCACTTTGTGGTGCTGGTATTTAGAGCAAGATGTACAGCACTTTGTGGTGCTGAGAGAGATGAGAGAGAGAGAGAGAGAGATGTAGAGAGAGATTTCAGAGAACAGCTCAACACTGCAGTGGTGTATGGTACTGGTACTTAAAAACAAGATGTATTTTCCATTACAAAGAAGTGAGAAGAGAGAGAGAGACGGGCCTCTAAACCCCTCAAAATCAGAGCCTTGGAGGACCGTCCCTGTAAGAAAAACGACCTTTCTTGCCCTCATAAAACGCCCGGGTATTGGGGCCCCGTGTAATGAGTTTCCAAGACTTAGGAAAAGATTAAGAAAAAAAATAGAAAAAATTAGGTTTCTTATCTCTTTGCTTTATCTAATGAATTTCCTATAGAGAGAGAGAGATAGAGATTATAGAGAGAGAGAGAGAGAGAGAGAGAGAGAGAGAGAGAGAGAATATTAGAAGGGAGTTTGAAAGAATATTATTTTTAGGAGATTGGATCTATTAGAGTTGTATTATGCATATATTACGCGTTGTAAACTTGATTAGATGATTTCCAAGTTTAAATTGAAGGGATGTAGTCAATAATGAAGCATTATTTATTATATATATTTCATTTTAGCTCTTAAAATATCATATTTTTTATAAGTTGACGAAAAATGGCAATTTAAATCTGTAAAAAATTGCAGTATTAATTCTGTAATTCTCTTTCTAATAAAAATACTTCCTTATTCTGTTATCTAAATAAATCAAATACTTAAATTACGAAAAAAGCGTGAATAAATGATGAAAAAATGGAGATATATAATGGTCATCATAGAGTTCAGTTCATTGTCCTCCCAGACAGACGTTTCACCATTTTTTCTTCCTCTGAAATTCTGGTTTGCTTATATATATATATATATATATATATATATATATATATATATATATATATATATATATATATATATATATATATATATATATATATATATATGTGGGGATGGCTGGGGTGGGGAGGAGGAGGGGGAGGTGGAAATGCTACAAATATTGTCTGTTCTATTTACTCTACCATCCTGGGGAGGGGAGGGGAAAGTTCATCCGAACAGCTTCCAACATTTTTGAAGTGCGCTGAAGCACACTTCACTCTCGTAAAGAGGAGTTGGCTCAACAAAGTTCACTCAAACTTTTGTTTAGTTGCGTTCTGTGTGTGTGTGAATGTATGTATGTATATACACATACATACATGCATATAATTTCGTATTAGGAGATATTTGTGTAAAAACCTCATAAAAAATTACGTGAAGCAGTCAACTGTCATGTTCATATTAACCTAGACTTTTATACGGATCTCTCCAAATAAAAAATAATATTCTTAAACCCACACTGGCAAGGTCAGCGATTTAGGCTACCTATCCTGAAACTATAAAAGACTGCAGTAAAACCTTTAGTCATTTAAACGAAAAGTTTCCTGGTTCCAGTTCAGTGATCCCTGAAACCTTGACAGTCGAACACCTTAGTTTCTCGATGCATGAAATCACTAGGATTCTCGAGAAGCTTCTTTGAGTTCAACAAACTTCAAAAGTATTGGGTCGGGAGATTTGGCAACATGAGCGAAGTCAGACTTGAAAAATAAAACGAGGAACTTTGTTTTTAGGCCAAAAATACCGAATTCCGAAGCTTACATCAGTTAGCTGTTATGCTGTATATAAGTTTTCCATCGACGTGAATTCGAAAGGGGCAGTGCCGTCAGTGCACCTCATGCGGTGCACTGTAGGCATTACTTCAGGTTCTTTGTAGCGTGCCTTCGGCCCCTAGCTGCAACCTCTTTCGTTCCTTTTACTGTAATTCCTTTCATATTCTCTTTCTTCCATCTCGCTTTCCACCCTCTCCTAACAATTGATTCATAGTGCAACTGCTTTGAGGTTTTCCTCCTGTTACACCTTTCAAACCTTTTACTCTCAGTTTCCG
>NC_089766.1:6886007-6893507 GCF_040412425.1 Macrobrachium rosenbergii
CAGGGAAGTCTAAGGAAATGTTAACTTTTGAAATGAATTATAAAGCGGTTTTGTTGAAATCCATTTCATGACCATGGCCATAGAAATTACTGATAAATACTGATTATAGTTTTTTCAAATCGAAAAGAGCATGAGAGAGAGAGAGAGAGAGAGAGAGAGAGAGAGAGAGAGAGAGAGAGAGAGAGAGAGAGAGAGAATATCAAGTGGTTTTGTTGAAATCCACTGCCATATTTTTGTGATAGTGACCACAGAAATTAAAGATAAATAACTTACTGATTTTGGTTTACTCTACCAAAAAGAGCACGAGAGAGAGAGAGAGAGAGAGAGAGAGAGAGAGAGAGAGAGAGAGGAATCAGTTGGTTTTGTTGTAATCCCTTACCAAAATTTGCGTTAATGACCACAGAAATTAAAGGTAAATAAATACTGATAGTTTTTTCTACCAAAAAGAGCATGAAAGAGAGAGAGAGAGAGAGAGAGAGAGAGAGAGAGAGAGAGAGAGAGAGAGAGAGAGAGAGAGAGAGAGAGAGACTGGTATATATATCAAAGCCTTAAAGAAACCTTCCAGTAGGAAAAAAGAACCGAACTTTCTTGCCCACACAAAACGCCTGGAATTGGGGCCAGATGTAATGAGTTTCCCAGACTCAAGAAAAGTAATAGAGTAAAAAAAAAAAAGTTACTTTTTATCTCTTTACTTTATCTAATGAATTTCCTTACTTGGAAAAAGGCTCAAAGGGAGTTTTCTTAAGACACCAGACGTATAAGGGTGGTGTTATCGCGCATGCGTGATTAATTGCGAACGTCAATGAAATGTTTGATGAGGAAATTGCGATTTTTGTGTCAAAATTTTACAGAATAAATGGGAACTTACAGAGAAACTTGAATATACTTGATATTCAAAAGGGATGTTTCCCTCGTAGGGGTTGTGGCGTCAGTGCATCCCACGCGGTGCACTGTAGGCATTACTTTAGGTTTTTTGCAGCATCCCTTCGGATCATAGGTGCAACCTAAGCCTTAGGCTAATATTTATTTGATTGTTTTTTCTTGTTTTTGCATTTTTTTTGTCTTTATTTGCGCATTTTGAAGATTCCATAACGCTTTGAATTACCTGCTCTCTCTCTCTCTCTCTCTCTCTCTCTCTCTCTCTCTCTCTCTCTCTCTCTCTCTCTCTCTCAATATAAAACGAAAAATATCCAAAACACGTAAATATCTCTATAAGAAGGGTCGCCTTCATATTGGACAGAGTTCAGAGGTCCACATCAGGCAATTTGACCCCTTTGAGCGCCTTACTACACCAAGGCTCCGCCTTAGGAACAACTGCCCGTGCTGGTACGAAGCCAGCTAAGTCTAAACATCGTGCACGTAAGGGCCATATGGCCTTGAAACGAACAGAGACCCCATTCGTGCATAAGCCTTAGGAATAACTGCCCGTGTTAGTACGAAGCCAACTACAAAGTCTAAACATCGAGCACGTAAGGAATACATCGCCTTAAAATGAATAGAAACCCCTTTCGTGCATAAACGTACCTTAAAACGCATTACGAACAACTGCCCGAGTGCTGGTAAGAAGCTAGCTAAGTCTAAACATCGAGCACGTAAGGAATACATCGCTTTAAAATGAATAACACCCCGTTCGTGCATAAACGTACCTTAATACACCTTACGAACAAACTGCCCGTGTTAGCACGAAACCAGCTAAGCATAAACATCGCGCACGTAAAGACCACACCGCCTTAAAACGAACAGAAGCTCCGTTCGTGCGCAAACGTCGCTTAATGATGTCAGGGGCCAGCGGAGCGTCTTCAGCAAACACCCAATTAATATTAAAAGCGCTGATGACGGAGTTCAATATTTGCGGAGCGTTCGGACGCAAACTAACGTCTGTGAATAATTAAAGAGCAGGAGCTATCGGGGCGCTGCTACGGAGTCGGTAAATATTTTCGAATATTTAAAATATTTCTTTCCTTGAATTTTGGATGGATCGGGGAAACACGTGACCCAGTTTTTTTTGGGAGGGGTTGAATATAAATAATAAACAAAATACGGAGGAGTTGCCGTTTGGACGGGATGTTGATCAGCGGCTGTGGATTACGGCGGTGAAGGATAAATCGTTTCTCTGACTGTATGTATTGTGATGTATAATTAACATTTAAAAAAATTATATCTTGTAGTATAGCATTTATTACACTTGGCCCACAAGTTAGAGCATTGAGGAGGATGGAGTAATATATATTTATATATTTATATATATATATATATATATATATATATATATATATATATATATATATATATATGTATATATGTTTATATGTGAACAAATATTATATATATATATATATATATATATATATATATATATATATATATATTATATATAAATACAAACATTCACTTGATCAGTTATGGATGATATGAATGGAAACTGGATGCATGGACCTAATAGCGCACAGAGAGAGAGAGAGAGAGAGAGAGAGAGAGAGAGAGAGAGAGAGAAATACAGGGAATCGCCTCGTCGAGGCCCTCTCGATTTCATTATATCAAAAAAAGATGAAGATAAAAAGGTCTTTATATTTTCTTAACCATTAACGATGACGTAATGTTAAAATTAATTACACATGATGAGCAACAAAGGGAAAAGACTCAAACATACACATGACATATTTGAATTGGAAAAAGGAACACCACGAGGGTTCTTTTGGGTAACCCCACCACCCTCCGAAAATACTTCTGTTCTGGAATTTATGTAGATTGTCACTTACTAATTAAACCTAATAAATACAATTACTTCATTGATTAATAATATCAAAACTAATGTAGTCAATTCTATAACCGATAAAAAACATAAATAAGTTTTACGCAAGTGGGCCACCCTTCATATTTTACAGGTTCTCAAAAGAGGTCGGTCGAGTTTTTCACTGAAAGTCAACTCACGGTCGAGTGTCGACTTGGCTATGAAATTCGAAGTTTTGAAGCGCTTATGAAACTTTTTAACCCTCTTCAAGCAAGCTGAGGGTAAGGAGAGAGAGAGAGAGAGAGAGAGAGAGAGAGAGAGAGAGAGAGAGAGAGAGAGAATAGCAGCCTCCAGCTAAAGCTTACCTGTTGTCACCCTAATTTTATATATATATATATATATATATATATATATATATATATATATATATATATATATATATATATATATATATGTGTGTGTGTGTGTGTGTGTGTGTGTGTGTGTGTGTGTGTGTGTGTGTGTGTGTGTGTACACATACATAAAGTGCGTTGCCTACATTATACCTCAAAGCACTTGTAGCGGTAAAATTTACCTTAAGAAAATCACATCGCAGTATATCTCATATTAATATCTAATGTAAAGAAAGTAACATTTTCCATAGCATTAATTTGAGAAAGTATTTCGGTAGCAAACTTCAGAATTCATACTTCATCAGGAAAGCATCCATATCCTAACTCTGAATTCTCAGCAATTCAATTTAATGGCTTACCCTATCACCAAAACCCTATCTAGATACGTCATCACCGCGACTATTAATTGATATTAAAACATGTCTTCGTTTTGAAAACAACACCAAATTCAAAAGTAAATTTAGTGAAACTTCCCAACAGATACGATTCCCCTAATAATAGAAATCTCTCGAAGTGGGGTTTGGCGTACGACAACCTTTTAAAAAGCCTAAAAATATCCTCAGGAACCACAGAACCAAAAAACGTGGAGTCAGCCAAATTGCCTCGTCGATAGAGGAGGGAAAAGTGAGGAAAACATCTAACTCATTCATCATTCGTTGTTATATCTGGAGAGAGAGAGAGAGAGAGAGAGAGAGAGAGAGAGGCGGAAGTCTGGACTGACTATTTTCCGCTGACGTTTGCAGGACCTCACCTGAGAGAGAGGAGTGAAAGTGGAGGGGAGTGATTCTGGCACGTTTGACGATGAGAGGAAAAGAGAGAAGAGTAACAGCAGGAGGAGGAGGAAGAGGAGGAGGACAGAAAGAATTATAAAAGAAGCTAAAGTCGAAGGGAATAAATGAGGAAAGGAGTAAAGGAATGATGACAAAACAGAACTGAAACGTATGATTAGATGACAAATCACTCTTGAGGTGGTTAACACTGATAACAAGATTGATCGCCTCGTAATAAGGAATAATAAATCAATTCGACCTATGTGAATGACTTGTATGAATGTCAACAAATGAATTCGGCAGAAATTTAAGCATGGGAGCTATAAATTCAATGATACCAAACGATATAGGGAGCGTGGAATCAGTGTTGCACAGAACTTCGAGGAATTCCTGAATCCATGAATAACTTGGAAATTTTATCGATAGATGGATAGAAATGAAGGCTAAAGGAAGTAATAATTAAACATAACAGAACTGTTACGTAATAGAGTAGAGATTACGGGAAGAGCATGAATAATGAGAAGAAGAGCAGCAGTGTTTTAATTTTGACGTATTTAAGATGAGAATTTTTACGAGAATGGTGAAAAAGTTTATACATTATCTAAAAATATTTCATATAGGAAGAACGAGAATTGTAGTAGATGGAAATATATTGAAACGGTTTTTAAAATTAAAAATTCTTATCGAAAAAAAGAATTATTGTAGTAGATGGAAATATATTGAAACAGTCTTTAAAAGGAAAAATTCTTCTCAAGCCACAAGGAACTCTTGAACTTCTTGATTCCAATGAGGTCAGATTTCTATTTCTTTGTTCCTCTATTTGTTCTCCATTTAGGATTCAAGGCTTCGTGAAAGAAAATGCACGCATGTATGCGCGCGAGCGTGCTTGCATTACCAACGAGCCATACGGGGTGGCTCCAAAGGAATAACAAGTTTATAGAAACTACAAACGAAAGCACGAGAAAGGGCAAAAATCACTGTATCAGTCATGCGGAAAGCATACGACTTCTCTCTCTCTCTCTCGCTCGTGCTTTTTGTACAGCAACACTGCCCCGAAAGACATGACTCTCTCTCTCTCTCTCTCTCTCTCTCTCTCTCTCTCTCTCTCTCTCTCTCTCTCTCTCTCATTTTAAGCAGCAACTCTGTCCAGAAAGACTCTCTCTCTCTCATTCATTTTATGCAGCGACTCTGCCTGGAAAGAATCCATGATTCTTAAAGACCCGCTTCTTTCTTTCTCTCTTTCTCTCTCATTTTAAGCAGCAACTCTGTCCGGAAAGACGCGATCTTTCTCCGTCTTTCTCTCTCCCTCATTCTTTTTATACAGCAACTGCCTCGAAAGACATAAAATTCCTCTCTCTCTCTCTCTCTCTCTCTCTCTCTCTCTCTCTCTCTCTCTCTCTCTCTGTCATTTTATGCAGCGGCTCCAGCAGCCGATCTCTTTGAAAGGTTTTGGCGCGCGTTTCATGGAAGCAATAGTTTGCACATGACTGATTCAGCCTTTGTTGTTGCTGACGACCTGAATCAGAGATTAGAGTCAACTCGAATGCTCCCCTTGATTTCCCCCAAGGCTGCTCACTGTTTACGCTTCGTAGGGGAAAAGAACGAGGCAAAAATTAATGGACAATCCAAATAGTCTGTGCGACTCGTGTGTGTGTGTGTGTTTGTGTGTGCGTGTGTGTGTGTGTATATATATATATATATATATATATATATATATATATATATATATATATATATATATATATATATAATATATAGATAGATTTCGTCTGTACTGTTCTCGCCAACTTATAAATTATACATTTCTACCACTTTGTATCAGTCCTCTGAAAATGGCTTACCAATAGAGCCGAAACCGGTCAGGATTTACAACAGTTATTCATTTTTCCCTGTGGATGTTTAAATATATGTGTGTGTGCGTGTGTGTGTGTGAACATACGTCTTTTCCCTTTGGAAAAGATATGTTGTTAAACTGTATGCCTAATAAACAATAAGATCATAACCCACCACAGTCGACTTAGGTTAACAAATTCACAATAGGCTAGACAAAAGGTACCTACTTCACTACACCCCTCTCAGGAATCGAACCCGGGCAATAAAAAGATGGTAAAAGTAATCCATGAATCAATTATGAGACGTGGGTTAGGCGTATACATATAATTATTACTTGGTTGTAATGGAGGTGAAAACAGTTTTAGTCGGAGATACAATGTTCAGATGTGACTAGATCGATCATCGAGAGAAGCCACTTTATTACAGAGAAAATGAAGTGAAAATGGTTGGCGGTGAGTAGATGCGTAAAAGAGAGCTAATGAGTTAATGAGGTGTATGCAAAATTCAAGGATGAAGTCATTTCTCATTACATATTACTAGGTAGCTTAATTAGACCGCCGAGTTGATAGAGTTGATTAGCACACAGGCAACATAATAAATTTCACGCAGTAAAACCACGACAAGGCCTAAAGAAATAATATATGAAAACGAAGGCACTTCTCAAGCAAGAAGGCACAAAAGCATTTTCTCTTATATTACACACACACACACACACACACGTACTAACAGGCGACAGAATAAATTTCAACTGATAAATCGAAGGCACTTATCAAGCAAGAACGACTTTATGAACTTCTAAATAAAAAAAAAATTTGTCTCATTTTAAATCTGTACGTGCAAGCACAAGGAAATACGTCAGGAGGCCACTGTTCCTCCCCCCACCCCCCTCCACTCTTTCCGTCCCATTCCCCCTCCCAAAACTCTGTTGGTACATCGCGTGGGTGCCCCTTAAAATCGTCTTATCTCTACAGGACCACCGGGATATAACAAGAGGTTATAAAACCCGAGAGATATACGACCCAACTAAGGTCTTAAATTCACGATACACTTTATACGCTTGGTGCAGCACAGCTTCCGCTCTGTGCACAGAAATGTTGTTATTGTTTCTCTAAGTTCTGTTGCTTTCTGTTTTTGGTCATGATGTGTACATATGCATAATTCATGTGTACAGATATGATACATATACATTACACATATATATAAATTTCTGACTCACATCAGGGTCGAGCCCAGGTATGCAAGGCAATTAGCCTGGCCAGGTAATTCCTTGGGTACCGTGGTACTCAGGTTCCTACTTCTTTTATGACTTGTACGGCCTGATTGGCAGCGGCCTTGCCTTTGAATCGAAAGACCTGGGTTCGATCCTGATGTGAGTCGGAAATTTATTTCTGTTCCACACGTGATTGTTTGATTATTTCCAGTATATATATACAGAGAGAGAGAGAGAGAGAGAGAGAGAGAGAGAGAGAGAGAGAGAGAGAGAGAGAGAGAGAGAATATATATGGCATGCATGGATATCACAGACAGCTTATGACAATATTGACAAAGATGCAGTGTTACTACATCTACGCGCTGTTTGCAAAATATACCAATTACTCAAAATCACTAGACTGACATCTTCAGCCAATGAATGTAAAAAGAATGAAAACATAGTTAAAACTCAAAACTTAAAACATAAAACTAGAAACATGGTTTTCAAGTAGTTTTATAAAACTTGTAGTTGTAACTTGGGGATTCCGCTCAACTGTTTTTAATTTCAAAGTTTATTTATGAC
>NC_089766.1:6898507-6916007 GCF_040412425.1 Macrobrachium rosenbergii
ACCAACATAATTTTGAACTGTCTGACAACAATTTGGTAATTCATGAAACCTAGACAAACTTTAATGAATTTATTTTTCATATTGTCAAAGGGTTATCCTACCACACTCCTTTACTCTAATTCCTCCGTCTCTCTCCCTGTCAAGACTCCTTGATATCAAAAGCAAAATTCTTCTCTTTCTCTCCCATTTATGAGCGATTTCAAAAACATCACAGGACCCACTCTCCCGTGACTACTTCTCTCAATGATTTCCTCCCTCCCTCCCTTTTCTTCGTCTCATGTGCGATTCCAAGAACATCATAAGAACCTCTCTCTCTCTCTCTCTCTCTCTCTCTCTCTCTCTCTCTCTCAGTCCCCATCGTGATATCTGATCCGCTCTCTCTCTCTCTCAGTCCCCATCGTGATATCTGATCCGCGAAATCATGATTAAAAGTTCTTCCCCGCGACCTCCAAATCCCCGCCTTGGGGGAAGCCTGATTGCGATATTTATGGGTCCCGAGACCCCAAATGCCTTTAATTGCCGCCACACAAAAGGCTGTTTCTAGAAATGTGTGACAAATGATACCCCACCCTGATGCCCTTATTGATGTCTTCCTTATCGACTCGGAATCTTTCTCCTGTTGTCTGTTATGGATGCCTGTGTTGCCTCTTCCGCCGGGTTTCTGTGATTAATGATGTCTGTGTTTCTTAACTCGGCTTTGGCTCGGGTTATTGCGGCGTTCCTTTATTCTGTCGAATGTATGTTATAACTTTTTATATAGATTTGTCACTCGTGAGTTTTTCTTCTTTTTTGAAATAGCAATTGTTAATATGTTGGTGCTTGCTATTTCAATCAGGTGTTCCACCAACCCAGGTATAAATTTACTTAAAAATGCTTTTGCAGTGGTAAGTTTCAGCTCCGTTTATGAGAAAGAATGGCTCCTATGAAACTTTCAGATAAGCTGTACATAAAGAAATAACATTTCCTCAATCAAGTTGTAACAGGCAACATTATAAGCAGGGGAAAACAATTCACAAAGAAACTGAATAGTGATAAATGATATTTTTTTCATAATATACTCCTCCCAGCAGCGTTATGAAGGAGAGCAAAGCTTACCAGTAATCTAAAGCGAAAGAAAAACAAACTCCTGACCTCCACAAACAGAAACTATCGGAATTGCAGCAGAATTGGGTAATATTTCTTTTCCCCTCCCCCAAGACTAAGGCGGAGATATCGGATAATTACTAGAGCGCCGAAAGATCAGCAATAAAGGAAAATAATAATCAGCAGTAAAACACGGTCCACAGCACTTTCGAAACTGAACACTTGTTCTTGTATTTTGGTCCTCATTACAGGCTGCTCCGGGAAGCATTTTGCCGAGGTGCAACCCAATGCCGGGGCCTTTCCATGAAAAAAGCGGGACGCCATATCTTAAAAACTAACCATAAAATTTTCATGAAAATAATCTCACTGTGTTTCCCACACCCAAATTAATCATTGTATACTAATCTAACCTAACGTAAGTTCAGTATACCTTAGTTTTACCAGACCACTGACTGATTAACAGCTCTCCTAGGGCTGGCCCGAAGGATCAGACTTATTTTACGTGGCTAAGAACCAACTGGTTACTTAGCAACGGGACCTACAGTTTATTGTGGAATCCGAACCACATTATAGCGAGAAATGAAGTTCTATCACCAGAAATAAATTCCTCTAACTCTTCATCAGGCGGCCGGGGAACTGAACTCCGGCCCATCGAGTGACAGTCCGCAGCTCTACCCTTACCTAACCTAGGGGCATGGCAAAAAAAATCGGGGCTGGTGCAACACTAGCTTACATCTCGGTAATTTGTCTCCGGGAACAAAAGAGCAATTGTTGCATACCAAAATTCTTATGCAAGTCATCAAGTTACTCTAATTTACAAATCCGATGGTAAAATAAACTACAGCTTCAAAGAACTTGAACATTACTCATTTTTATCAGAAGGAGCGTACCTGTCACTTTACAGCACTTGTTCATCTTCGAGTGTTTCACGAGTTTGCCTGAAGTTAACAATAATACGGACAAATGCCATACTTGTGGCGTCGTAGTTTCCGTGGTCCATTACTTTTAGAAGACTTCACAAACAATGACTTCATCTTTTAAAATTAATGATCATGTTCAGTTTCCGTAGATTCTCTGTCAGAATCAAAATCCCCATAGGGGGTTATAATGCTGTCAGTGTACCTCACGCGATGCACTGTAGGCGTTGCTCAAGGTTCTTTGCAGCATCCCTTCGACCCCTAGCTGCAACCCCTTTCATTCCTTTTACTGTACTGCCATTCATAGTCTCTTTCTTCTATCTTGCTATCCGCCTTCTCCTAACAATTGTTTCATAGTGCAACTGCGAGGTTTTCCTCCCATCACACCTTTCAAACCTTTCTGTTCTCAATTTGCCTTCCAGCGCTGAATGACCTAATAGATCCCAGTGCTTGGTCTTTGGCCTAAACTCTACATTCCATTCCAATCCTCAACGAGGCTGTGTCACGTCCAGACACCTTTATCTGACTGAATCACTGTCAGTGACTTTGGGAAAAATACAGTTCCCTGGAAAGTAAAGTCACTTTACTTTAGATACGGTTTGTAAAACAACCACCATGTCGCGTTTTTAATATGCATGTGTCACCCTGCAAACATTTTCATCGATCAATTTCTCAAGTTCATAACTCTCTCTCTCTCTCTCTTTGTTTTATAAGATGAACACGAGGAACGCGCTCAATAAACAAAGTGGGGAAAGGTGAGAAAATACCCACTAAAGATTTTAAAGATTTTGGGAAGGAAAACTTCAGAGAGAGAGAGAGAGAGAGAGAGAGAGAGAGAGAGAGAGAGAGAGAGAGAGAGAGAGAGAGAGTTTTTTTGAATCTGAAATTCAATCAAGTAGGAGCAGTTTTCTTTTAGTTTATCTATTTCTTACGCTTCAATAAATCAAAAATTTTCAAATTTAAAAATCAGCTCTCTCTCTCTCTCTCTCTCTCTCTCTCTCTCTCTCTCTCTCTCTCTCTCTCTCTAGGTCTGAACCCCGTTACAGCAAGCATTCTGAGTATTCATATTTTTCACGAGACCAAAATTCAATCAGAATAAAAACGGCTCAACTTCAAAGAGAAAAAACCGATGTCCACAAATAAGCTCTTCATTAATCTCGTACTACAGGGAACTCTGTGTTCAATTTTTTCATATACACGACCTTTACAACGTAATAAAACAATGCACCTCCGTTAACAGCATCCAATTCCATTCCAGCCACTCTTCCATGGAATCCGATACCAAACTGGAATAAAAGGGAATATTGGAAACCTGCTAATTGCCTTTATTCCATAAAATATCGCCCTTGTAATTTCCAGCGAAGCCTGACGTGGACGGATCTTGTTCCAGAGACGAACACAGTATTTCTCTCTCTCTCTCTCTCTCTCTCTCTCTCCAAGCCTTTTACCTCGCTGCAAATTACCGAAACCCGACGGAGGCGAGACGTCCCTAAAAAGGTCGAAGGTCAGTGAAGACCTTTGAATTTAATTTTCATTTTTAGGTTTTCAATAACAACTTCGATAACGCTTTGATTCCCCTTCGTTTATTGAGGGGAGGTGATACCCGTCACCCCTCTCCCCCTTCCAATCCTGGGGGTGTGGGAGTGGGGTCATCCCTCTCGTAAGGAGGTATGCTTAGCGTGTACTCTGCATGGCACACTGCAGACGTCGAAGAGTTCCTTCGGCCGCAGGCTCGACCTGGCCTTGCTTTAATTTTGGGGGCAAATATCTTAGAAAATTAAGTTATGTTTGTTTATCTTTTATTTTTTCCTTCCTGGTTAGAAGCTAATGAATGACCAAGTGCAAACCACAAATATTTTATATATATATATATATATATATATATATATATATATATATATATATATATATATATATATATATAAATTTTTATATATATGTAATATATATATAAATATTTATATACTGTATATACAGTATATATTATATATATATATATATTATAAATATTAAAATATTTTTATATAAGGGATATATAGATCTCTTTATATATGATATATACAGATATATAATAATATATATATTTAAATATTAAAATATTTTTGTGAAGGGACTAAGATCTCTTTCAAGTGATATATAATAATAATAATAATAATAATAATAATAATAATAATAATATTATTATTAATAATATTAATAATAATAATAATAAAAATATTATTATTATTATTATTATTATTACGATTATTATTATTATTTTGCTGGACAAGACAGAAAATATATTTTTCATTTCTTGAGGCCATGGGTTTGAGGATGGGAATCACTGTGACGACGTATTTAGTGCCTTCAAACTTTGGTTCCCTCATCACGGCTCTATTGTGTAGGCAGTTCTGAAGCGAAAGTAATGGAAAAAGGACTGCAGACTATCATGTTCACGAGAGAGAGAGAGAGAGAGAGAGAGAGAGAGAGAGAGAGAGAGAGAGAGAGAGAGAGAGAGAGAGATTGACTTGCCTAGCATCTAAAGTGGCTGATATAAAAATTATGTGAACAAGGAAGTCAGTAACTGAAAACACTTATAAATTAGTAAAAAAAGTAAATAAATAAATAAGTACATAAATAAATAAATACCAAGTAAATATAAACATTCTTTACTTTTTTTAGATCAAGAAATTCCTCCTATCTCAAAAAGACACGACGATTCCTTAGGCACGGATAATACCTTTTCCAATTTAGTTAAACCTCTCTCTCTCTCTCTCTCTCTCTCTCTCTCTCTCTCTCTCTCTCTCTCTCTCTCTCTCTCTCTCTCTCTCTCGAGTAGATAAGCTTATGATATATATATACCCTCGTTTTCCCAACTCTATTACTAGAGCATTCATGACAGTACTCTTTTTCTTATAAATATAGAGCAATAAGCTCTGTACCTCGCTTATATGATTTAACTCCCTTAAAAATAAAGGAGGAAATTAACTCCCTTAAAAATAAAGGAGGAAAGAGTAGAAATATCTGGGTATTAAGGATATTCCAGGGAAATAATTGGTTATTAGGAATATTCCAGGGAAATAATTGGTTATTAGGAATATTCCAGGGAAATATTTAGATATTAAGAATATTCCAGGGAAATAATTGGTTATTAGGAATATTTCAGGGAAATATTTGGATATGAAGAATATTCCATGGAAATATTTGGATATGAAGAATATTCCATGGAAATATTTGGATATGAAGAATATTTCCAGGGAAATATTTGGATATGAAGAATATTCCAGGGAAATATTTGGATATGAAGAACATTCCAGGGAAATATTTGGATATTAAGAATATTCCAGGGATATTTGAATATCAAGAATAATCCAGGGAAATATTTGGATATGAAGACTATTCCAGGGAAATATTTAGATATGAAGTATATTTTACGGAGATATGTGAATACTAAGAATATTCAAGGGAAATATTTGGATGTTAAGAATATTCCAAGGAAATATTTGGAAATAAGAACATTCCAGGGAAATATTTGGATATTAAGGATATTCCAGGGAAATATTAGGATATTAAGAATATTCAAGGGAGGTATTTGGATATTAAAATATTCTAGGGATGAGGTCTGATATCAAGTGCACAAATTACCAATATTATCGTACACATGACACCCACAAGAATATCTTGTACTAAGTGTGGTAAGGTGAGAAAGAGAAAAGGAGGCCTGGTATGGACCTCTGGACTCTTTAGAACTTGCTTAAAATAATTAGATGCCTGTGACAGAACCGCGTATAAAGTTACCTCTCATTTAACTTGTTCAACATCTACGGAGACATTCTTCCTATGTGGGTCTAACGTATGTTGTCACATGGCTACATATGTAGGTAAGCACTGAGCTCATTAACAACATATTAAGTTGTACTCCTGCACATTTCAGGAAAATATAAGATGCTGAAGGGTATAAGAAGCCTGGTGTAGGCCCATGGATTCCACCAACCAGCAGACACGACTCAAACGCGCTCGCTCTCTCTCTCTCTCTCTCTCTCTCTCTCTCTCTCTCTCTCTCTCTCTCTCTCTCTAGAATATTTTTATACCTCTCCCACATCTGTTCCTCCATCTTTTTCTAACATTTTAGTCTTTTCCTAACACACTCTCACTCTCACTCTCTCCCTCTCTCTCTGAAATTTCGCCTCCCCTATTCATTCCTGCATAAGCTAATGATCTGTCAGTTCAAACCTCCTTTAACAGCAGTCTCTCTCTCTCTCTCTCTCTCTCTCTCTCTCTCTCTCTCTCTCTCTCTCTCTCTCTCTCTCTCTCTCTCTCTCTCTCTCTCTCTGAAATTTCTCCTCCCTTACTCATTCCTGTATAACCTAAAGATCTGCTAATTCAAACCTCCTTTAACAGTCTCTCTCTCTCTCTCTCTCTCTCTCTCTCTCTCTCTCTCTAAACGCAGGAAAATAGAGAGAAATCATGATCCTACAACAGGCGAGGGCATTTCTCTCTCTCGCGCCCCGGTCACGTTCTAAACGAGGATTCCAGAGGGACTATATATTTCGCGGCTATGACCTCCCGTGACCTCTCGTCAAGTAATGACCGGCGTTCTGGAGAAATTCGATTTCTGAGGAAAATGTTCAAGATCTCTGTGAGGGTGGGGGGAGATGTTGAAGTAGTTTTCTGTATACGCATAAATATACTATGGTATATATATATTTTATGTATATATATATTTTTATTTATACATGTGCATGTATATATGCATATATATATATATATATATATATATATATATATATATATATATATATATATATATATATATATATATATAGAGAGAGAGAGAGAGAGAGAGAGAGAGAGAACGGTAATCAACTACATGACGAAATTCCACTACGACTGGAACCATAGCTGTCTCGTGAGCCCTAATGACGAGATGTTAACAGACAGTAGGCCTATGGCAGGTATAATTAATGTTTAGATTTTGGGCATAATGAATTTACCTTGTTGATTATACTGAAGTATTCAAATATTTTAGAAAAAACTGGTTATCCATAAACTTGACAATTAATTCAATAAAGGACCTTCATTTTATGTCAATAACATTCTCCTAAAAATAAATAATCCTTGTTCATATATCAGAGTTTTCCTTAAATTTGCATTATTTCTCAACATTTTTTCATTTTCTGAAAAGAAAACTATTGTGCCGGCTTTGTCTATCCGTCCGCACTTCTTTCTGTCCGCACTTTTTTTTTGTCCGACCTCAGTTCTTAAAAACTACTGAGGCTAGAGGGCTGCAAATTGGTATGTTGATAATCCACCTCCAATCATTAAACATACCAAATTGCAGTCCTCTAGCCTCAGTTTTTACTTTATTTACGGTTAAAGTTAGCCATAATCGTGCATCTGGTAACGATATAGGACAGGCCACCACCAGGCCGTGGTTCAAGTTTCATGGGCCGCGGGTCATACAGCAATATACCGAGACCACCGAAAGATAGGTCTATTTTCGGTGGCTTTGATTATATGCTGTACAGAAAACTCGACTGCGCCGAAGAAACTTCGGAGCAATTTTTACTTGTTAATAGCTTCATCATCGATCTTAAATTGTATCACAGAACCTAAATGGTTACTTAAGATCATGAATCTATAAACTATGAGCGTCTACAATAAGCTTTCAACTCCCCAATGTCACCATCAAGGGCCCAACACCTTGAAACGCCAAACAAAACCCATAACAAATAATTTGCATTTACGAAGGATTTATGTGGGTTTAAAAGGCTGACCTAAATTCGGGATCAGCTGAAAGCCACGAAGAGAAATCCCGCGTGAAGAGGAGGAGGAGGAGGAGGAGGAGGAGGAGGAGGAGGAGGAGGAGGAGGAGGAGGAGGAGGAGGAGGAGGTGGTGGTTTGGGGAGGAGAAAAATATTGCATTACTCTTCCTCCTTCTTTTTCTCCTTCGCCTTCTCTTCCTCCTACTCCTCCTCCTCCTCCTCCGCCTTGTCTTCCTCCTCCTCCTCCTCCTCCACCTCCTCGTCGTCGTTGTCGTTCTCGTTCTCCTCCTGTTCCTCCTCCTCCTCCTCCTGTTCCTCCTCTTCTCCTGCTCCTCCTTCTTCTCCTCCTCCTCCTCTTCTCCTGCTCCTCCTCCTTCTCCTGTTCCTTCTTCTCCTTCTCCTGTTCCTCCTCCTCCTTCTCCTTTTCCTGCTCCTGCTCCTCCTGATAATATATTCAAGAAGCGTCGCCATACATCACAGCCGTCCTCGAGCTGAACTCCCCAACTTGAGTAATTCCGACGGAGCAAGATTCTCTTCCGTCTTCGAGTTTTACCTCGAGGGCGAGAGACTTTCGCTCTTACTCGTGTCATTGGGACTTGAATGAATTCAGAAAGTATGCTCGTAATTATTACTTTTGGGTAGTAATGCCTTTGGACTTTTGTAAAAATAAGTTTGTGAATTTGGGCACGTGTATTAAAATATCCCGTTGATGAATCATGATCTGCTAGTTGGCGTAGACTTCATATTCTAGTGTTTTAACAACATCTGGATGTTTAAATATGATTTATTACCTGGCCTAGACTTAATGTTCGAATGTTTTAACAACATCGGCAAGATATGTGACTTTTAAAGTACCAGGCATCTAAGGTGAGACTATGATTGACCCAATCAATTAGTAAGGTTGAATCCTTATCCTCTAAAGACGTAGAAAAACATGAAAGAATAAAAGGATAATAAAAGTGAACACAGCATAAAAGAACAATAAGTAATAAACAACAAAGAGAAGCAGCATTCATTGATATCACTTCTAGATAAACGGAAAGATAAAAAAAAAAGACTTTATATTGATAATTTCGTCCACTTACAGCCATACGCGACCACTGTAGGCTAATGAATGCTTTCAGAATCGTGCATTCAAATACAAACACATTAACGAGCGAAATCCCACCAAAGGCAATTCTGTCCCTAGAATCCCTATCCTGCCCTCGTCGAGTCAGACCTATTAAGAGGTCAAACCAATCGGGAGGTAGTTAAGCCAAACAACGCCCGGGCCATCAAAGACTGAAGCCACGGCCCAAACGTATCGCAGTCACTCTCACTTAAGGTTAGACGACCGCCGATTTACATTTAAATGGTCCTGTGTGTGTGTGTGTGTGTGTGTGTGTGTGTGTGTGTGTGTGTGTGTGTGTGTGTGTGAGTCCTCGGTCCTATCTAAGATGTTATACAGGGTGCCCAACAAAACACCAGGAAATTTTAGATTTACATTATGTATTCTTCACACGTATTTTATCACGTACTTTACTTTTTCAATGAACTAAAAATATTTAACATATAAATTTTCTAATTCCTTTTTCTGTAACTCCACGATGCCGCAGTTCTCAAGTTTTTGTTCTGTTTTGAAAATGTTGCTGTTAAAACAACTGTACCAAATTTCCTGTTTTTTTGTTGGGCACCCTGTAGTATATATATATATGTATATTTTTAACAGATTATGACTGATTTAAATACTGTTTCTTGTCTTTGGAACAAATTGGTAATCTTACTCGAGAAACATTACTAAAATACTTTTTTTATGAATACTAAAATGTAAATCAAAATGAATGTCTAATTTCCATTCCACAGTTAAATTTTCAACTCCAAGAACGAAGCAATTTGGAAGGAACCGGAGCAGAATGACAATATTGTCCTATCAAGTATGTAAAATGAAAACATCCGAACGAGGTATTTGATACATTGAGAACATGAAGTGTCCAAAATCTAAATAATTTGTAGTTTTCTGTAAAAGAAAACTATTGTGCCGGCTTTGTCTGTCCGTCTCCACATTTTCTGTCCGCCCTCAGATCTTAAAAACTACTGTGGCTAGAGGGCTGCAAATTGGTTTGTTGATCATCAACCCTCCGATCATCAAACATACCAAATTGCAGCCATCTAACCTCAGTATTTTTAATTTTATTGAAGGTTAAATTTAACCATGATCGTGCGTCTTGCAACGATATGGGACGGGCCACCACCGGTCCATGGTTAAAGTTTCATGGGCGGCGGCTTATACAGCATTATACCGAGACCACCGAAAGACAGTTCCATTTTCGGTGGTCTTGATTATACACTGTAGCGGCTGTACAGAAAACTCGATTGCGCCGAAGAAACTTCGGCGCATTGTTTACTTGTTTCATTTGTATTTCACAAACTGACGATATTTCTTAGATAACAAATATTCTTATACAAAAAGATTATCGTTACATAAAATATTCAAGTGCACTACAAAAGACCCTTGAATTTCATCGTACTACATAACACTTTGTATTAAAGAGTTTTCAATTCCAATGAATGGCTCTACTAGAGAGAGAATGAATCGCTTACAAGCAACAAAACAAACATGATAGGAATTAGTTGAAAAGAGGTCTCTCTCTCTCTCTCTCTCTCTCTCTCTCTCTCTCTCTCTCTCTCTCTCTCTCTCTCTCTCTCTCTCAAACGCACACACAAACAAATTCCCCACGGAAATAAAACTCAAACAAAAAACGAGATACCTATTAAAACATTACAAGGTATCAATTTAGGGTTCAATTTCAGTCCAAAAAATTGACATATCGCAAAAAATGAAAAAAATAAAAACATAAAAAAACAATCCAACGGTAATCTTCCCTTTTTCATAAACCGGGGAATATAATAATAATAAATAATAATAATAATAATAATAATCATTTGTGAAAATGTCACATCGCGACCGAAATACTTCTGTTGCTGAAAAAAAAGAAAAAAGAAAATTTAGGTCACAAATAATGAATATTTGTGGTGGCAACGATCACCCAAATATAGACCGAACGTTTTTTTGTTTTCGTGTTTTTTTTTAAGTTGATGGATTATAAACGGTTTCATCCCGAAATCCTCAGGGTAATTAGCGATAATTCGCGTGGCCTGATTTATTTGGTATATCTGAAATAACCTGATTCAGGAACGAGAGTTTTTTTGTATTTTTTGTGTCTGTTATATTTACTGAGTATTGAAAAAA
Organism: Macrobrachium rosenbergii; assembly: GCF_040412425.1. Lineage (NCBI taxonomy): Eukaryota > Metazoa > Arthropoda > Malacostraca > Decapoda > Palaemonidae > Macrobrachium > Macrobrachium rosenbergii. The sequence continues at coordinate 6,909,481 of NC_089766.1, forward strand.
AAAACATTAGTTGGTAAATTACTTTAGATGAAAACATTAAAAGAGGAAAACATTAAAGTGACAATAAAAATGAAGTGTGTATTTTTGTATATATTATATTTAGTGAGTATTAAAAAAACACGAGTTTGGAAAGTACTTTATATGACAAAATTAAAATATGGAAAACGTTAAAACGACAATAAAAATGAAGTGTGTATTTTTATATATATTATAATTAGTGAGTATTAAATAAAACACGAGTTTGGAGATTACTTTAGATGGCAAAATCAAACGACGGAGAACTTGAAAATAAAAATATCGCCCTGTAAGTATTGTCCGTCCGTCCGCACTTTTTTCTGTCCTCCCTCAGATCTTAAAAACTACTGAGGCCAGAGGGCTGCAAATTGGTATGTCGATCATCCACCTTCCTATCATCAAACACACCAAATTGCAGCCGTCTAGCCGTAGTAGTTTTTATCTTGTTTAGGGTTAAAGTTAGCCATAATCGTGCCTCTGGCAACGATATAAGTCTGACCACCACCGGGCCGTGTTTAAAGTTTCATGGGCCGCGGCTCATACAGCATTATACCGAGACCACCGGAAGAAAGATCTATTTTCGGTGGCCTTGATTATGCGCTGTACAGAAAACTCGATTGCGCCGGAGAAACTTCGGCGCATTTTTTACTTAAGATAATTTTCAGTTGACACAACAACAAGACTAAACCGACATATATTTTGAGAAACAACGGATTTCTCATTAAAAAATTATGAGCGTGAAAATCTCTCTCTCTCTCTCTCTCTCTCTCTCTCTCTCTCTCTCTCTCTCTCTCTCTCTCTCTACGAACAGACAGTACAGGCGAAAACAGATCCTGTATCTATAAGGACACAATTTTTACGTATAACAGTCACGTATTAACGGGTATTCAGAACTCGTTGGATTTTAGAGACATGTCCTCTCGTCTCATCATTTCGAAATGGCAACTCTAATCATAGTGCTAATGGAAGGCTGCCTCTGACTCGCGGAATTCTGTTATTATAGGGAAAAGGTATGTTGATTTTTGTATGTATATTATACGCATTTACGTAGTATAGGCCTGGATATTATATAAATAAGTGAAAGATCTTTATGAGATTCTACGTTCACAATTTCAGTATACAATATGAAGTTTATAGAATAAAAAAAAATAAATATTAAATTAGAAGATATGAAGATATCTGCCTAGAAGATACGGTTTGTACTCATCATTATCATCATGAAAATTTTTAGTGACAACCTTTTTGCTTCTTTTAGGTTGCCAAATGTTTATTCAAGATCCTCAAATAGATGTCATGACACTTATTGTTGTTAATTCAAATTTTAATCTCAAAACGTGACTTTAAAAAAACAAATATAAAATAAATAAAATATAAAAAAAAAAACTTAATCGATTTCTCGCATCTGTTACTGAGCAATAACATCAAACAGCTGTTTCCTTCTAACGAAGTGAACATTATCGGTGAAATTTTCAAAGAATCTAAACTGCTTTGATACAAATGGCGTGCACGTACACCTGTTTATGAACTGGAAGTAACTCCCGCAGCAAATTACCTGAGAAATTGCCTCGCCCCTTCGACGTGACTTGTTTAACCTTTCTAGAAAGCCTTGAAAACTTCCTGGAAAAACTTTAAAGCTTCTTGGAAGGTCTTTAGCCTTTATGGAAAATCTTTTATGTTTCCTGGAAGGTCTTGAACCTTTCTGGATTGTCTTTAATCTTTAACCTTTCTGGATGGTCTTTAACCTGGAAGATTGGAAGATCAGGATGGTCTTTAACCTTTCTGGAAGGTCTTTAACCCTCTTAGAAGGTCTTCAACCTTCCTGGAAGATCTTTAGCCTTCCTGGAAGATCTTTATCCTTCCTGGAAGGTCCGTAGCTTTCATGGAAGGTCTTGAACCTTTCTGGTAGGTCTTTTTTCTGGAAGGTCTTGAACCTTTCTGGAAGGTCTTGAACCTTTCTGGAAGGTCTTTAACCTTCCTGGAAGATCGTAAGCCTATTCTGAAAGCTTAACTTACAAGAAAACTTGAAAAAGATTGAGATCAAACCAAAGTTGCAAGTAGTATGCTACAAAGGGGTAAAATTAAAAAAAAAATAAAAAAAAAAAAGCTAAAACTAGGTTATAAGAGGTGAGAATATTGAGTAATGTTTTTTCATTAGTTACTAATTTTTGTTTAAGACAGAATGTACGATTCTCCCTAATCTCCCGAGGAAAAATAAAATAAAAGATTTTTTTGAGAGACAGGTTTTCAGCAACCTAATCTTAATCTGATTAAGAAAAAAAGAAAATAAAAAAAAAGATCGCTCGAAAACCGCAAACTTCAGCCAAGATTGAGCGACCACACCCCACCCTAACCCCCAAAACCACGCCCGTTCATCCAGGATAGCCCAGCTGGCTAAATGACAAACAAAACAAACCAAAAACAAACCTCTATCAACTTCGTTAGTGGGGGTATTAAGAAAATATAAGAAAATACCACAATAGAGAAACATCACAAAAAATACAGAAATTTATGAGTTATATCCGCTCAATTTAATCATAATTTCAAAGCTAAAACTTGAATAAGTAAACTGTATGAACACTTATAAATAAATATGAAATATGGCTATAAATCTTCGCTACACTCATAATTGTAAGAAACATAGGAACAGAATGAAGTGGACTGACCTTGTTGGATGCTTCAGACTGCCCTTCGGAATTCTGAAAATGAAACAAATAACAGATAAATATACCATTTGGATCAAAAGTACTTCAATTTGACACTTTCCTCTAAAGTACTTCACATTAAAACACATCTGATTATTGTAAAAAGTAACTGAGTTTTAAGTACGCCTTGTCCTCTATCCAAATGATGTTGAAACTATTGTAAATATGCAAAAAATATTACACTAAATCAAATGTACTCTCTCTCTCTCTCTCTCTTTCTACGGCGTCAATAACCAAGATGTTGTCACGCCAGTTTTAGTAACCATAAATCATCAATCGCCAGTTTTAATAACCATAAATCAGTCTCTCTCTCTCTCTCTCTCTCTCTCTCAATAACTGTTGTGACGCCAGTTTTAGCTAAATCACTCTCTCTCTCTCTCTCTCTCGCAGACCTGGACATTCTCTAACAGGTAACAGTCACGTACTGAAGGACAATCCCAAAAGGATATTGCCCTCAGGCCATTCATCAACTTATATTTAACCTCGGAGGATGATAGGATCTTTGTAGCGTCCTTTCTCCTTTTACTTTCCATCCTTTACCCTTGCCTTTTATCTTCCCGTACGGCTGTCCAACTTCTTTAATTTTGTATTGTTTTAAATAATAATATGTTACTCATATAATAATAATAATAATAATAATAATAATAATAATAATACATTATCAAAGAATATTACTCAATAATAATAATAATAATAATAATAATAATAATAATAATAATAACCCGATACCCTGATATTGCGCTTCAAGTTCATTAGGAACGGACGCGGCGTCAGTCAGTCACAAGCAATCAGGGGGAGATTGGACTCATTTGAATATCGTTGGACATGATGGAAAGACAATCCATTAACACCGGTAACAGCAGCGGCTGTGTCTGAAGGTTCAACTCCGAGAGAGAGAGAGAGAGAGAGAGAGAGAGAGAGAGAGAGAGAGAGAGAGAGAGAGAGAGAGAGAGAGAGAGAGAGAGAAGCAATCAGGTTTTAACATATTACAAATCATGAGCTTGACCGTATCCCATTTAAATTCCTGGGATTTCGCTTGTGCCGTGAAAAACATTTGGTAATGAGAGAGAGAGAGAGAGAGAGAGAGAGAGAGAGAGAGAGAGAGAGAATCACATACTCGTCAAAAAACAAATCATCTTAACAAAGGACATCCAGATATACCCAGAAAATAATCAGTTAATGACACATTCAGAATATCAATTTTAAATTCAGGGCAAAGATTTACGGTAATTGGGGCAAGTGCCGTTATACACTGAATATTCATAATGACTTCAATTATCGTGAAGTGTGTGAATAATAAATGGGTCATTCGGACTGTGAAGATTCAGTAAAAAAAAAAGTCGGAATTTTTAATACATAATTATACTTTTATTGCTGAAATACGCCTCTTGAATTTCAAGTTAAGTGAAGCATATTTCAGCAATGTTCGTGTTATGGCATAATGATTATGTTTTATTATTTTAATTCGAATTCAGTTATTAGGTCAAATGTCCTGTTTTCAATTAATTTATTTAAATATAATGTATTTAAATATAGTCTTAATCAAAGATTATATTATTCTCTAATCGTGTACAGTATATAAAATAAAAGTAAAACACAAATATAAACCTACATTTTAAAGGCAATATATAATTAACACAAGAGCAATCTTAATTATCAATGCATATCATTTACCTTTCCTCTACAAAATACAGTGAGGCTTTCACTAATTCATTATGTATATTGTAAATAATAAAGAAGAAATGTCTCTAACACGCTTACAAACTACCATGAATTTAAGTTCATATATAAGTAAATGTATTTCATTTAGTAACAGCAGGATAATCCAAGGCAAGATATGAAGATATTGTCATTATAACGTCTTAGTCCACGATTCAAAAACATTAGACAAGGCTTAGCACTGCTAATTCAACGTAATATACGCGAGTAAATTCTCCTCCTCCTCCAATTACCGCTTCATCTACGTCTAATGAAATTTCGCTTTGTGCAGCTCACCTCGCCATGAACCCCGAGCCCAGTGGAACAGAACTGATTTTAGTTATCATGTGGCGTGGAACTGGCAAAGCAGAATGATGAACAGAGCCATTACAAGGTACAAAGACGAGGCAGGGCTTTATTAAATAATAGACACACTCGCTGGATGAATGAGGTTACGGCTGAACGACTCACGCGCCACTAAGAAGGATAAGGATATATTTCACATATTAAACAAAGAATATTATTGGAGGATGGTATGAAAAAAAATATTAATCTGCAGACTTATATATATGACTTTGGCAAGGAACTCAAGTAAATATTTCGAAGACTATTTATTATTATTATTATTAATCAGTAGATGAAACCTATTCATGTGGAACAAGCCCACCAAACTAGTTAATGCTATACACCAGTTATTACCTAATTACAAGATATACCCATACCATCAAAACTAATTTGAATGAATTAATTAAAAATACAAAACTGTAGGAAAAGATATAATATTGAGGAATCCATGAATCATGATTCAAAGTCTCTCTTCTCATATTTACTGGGTAAGATTCGTAATCCAAAGATTCGTAATCCAAGATTCGTAACACAAAGATTCGTAATCCAAGGATTCGTAATACAAATATTCGTAATCCAAAGATTCGTAATGCAATGATCCATAAGCCAAAGATAAGTAATCCAATGATTCGTAATAAAAACATCAGTAGTCCAATGATTCGTAATCCAAAGATTAGTAATCAAAGGATTCGTGATCGAGTTGATTCGTAACTCGAGGGTTCGTAAGGCAAGGATTCATCACCCGATGATTCGTTATCCAAGGATTAGTAATCCAATGATTTGTAATCCCAAGATTATTAATCCAAAGATTCGTAACCCAAAGACTAGTAATCCAATGATTCGCAATCAACGATTCGTAATCCAATGATTCGTAACCCAAGGATTTGTAATCCAATGATTAGTAATACAATGACTCGTAATCCAAAGATTAGTAATCCAGTTATTCGTAATCCAAAGATTCGTAAACCAATGATTCGTAATCCAAAGATTCGCAATCCAAAGATTCCTAACCCAAAGATTCGCAATCCAAATATTCGTAATCCAATGATTAGTTATCCAAAGATTCGCAATCCAAAGATTAGTAATCCAAAGATTCGCAATCCAGTCAGACGACAAATACGAACATTCGATGAGAACCTGAGCTCATGGACATATCATTAGACATGACACAGAGGAGACTAATTAATTCCAGGCACCAACAGCTCTGGTTAGGGTGGGGAGGGGTGGGAGGAGGCAAAAAGTAAACTGGAATGAAATGCCTCAGTAACTGGATATCAATATCCAAGGTTTTATTAAGTGTGGGATTAGTAAAATGATAATTTAAGAATTTATTTCTTTAAAACAATCTCAAAAGTGGCCCCCATCCACTTAAAAAAAGATAATGTAATTTGTAATTGTATGAAAAATTTTTTCTTCCAAAAACCTCAAGTGACCCCATTCTCCTTAAAAAATAAAAAATAAATAATTTGTAATTTAAAGAAATGTTTTCGTCCTTCGAATCAACTTGAAAACAACCCCCAATCCCCCTAAAAAAATATTTGGAAATACGGTACAATGCTGAGAACCACAGGGAGAATTCCCTATTTCTTATTTAACATTCAAATAACAGGTTCCTTTTACTGTCACCTAATAAAAATTATGCAAGCCAGTTTTACTACATTTTGTTTCCTCAAAAAAAAAAAGACGTTTTAATGGCATTATTCTATTGTAATCTAAATTTTCATATCTGGCCTCAATTTAATCAGCTGATACCATTCTGAATTTATG
>NC_089766.1:6918507-6983507 GCF_040412425.1 Macrobrachium rosenbergii
TCAGTAAGGAATAGGTAATAATAATTATCTCTCTCTCTCTCTCTCTCTCTCTCTCTCTCTCTCTCTCTCTCTCTCTCTCTCTCTCTCTCTCTCTCTCTCTCTCTCCTCTTACCATTTAAAAAAAATTATGGGTATCAATGGAAAAACCAGATCAGTATGGAATGGGTAACAATAATCTCTCTCTCTCTCTCTCTCTCTCTCTCTCTCTCTCTCTCTCTCCTCTTACCATTTAAAAAAAAATTGTGGGTATCAATGGAAAAACCAGATGTGTGAGGGGCGAGAACAATTTCTCTCTCGCCCAATAGTCACGTCCCGAGCGCCGATTCTGAAAAAGAACCGGATTTCGGATCCACGACCCTCTCTCATCGGCTGAGGAGGGAAGTCTATAATGATAGTGATGTTTTACGGAGCTTTTTACAAAACCTACGGATTTGGGGAGATTTTTGGTGATGGGAAGGTTTGCGTATTGTGTCCGTAACTTTCAGATATACACATACATACACACAAACACACCACACAAACATGAACTCATCACTATCAATCATTATGCATTCAAAACTGACTATATAATATATACATTATATACAGGTATATCAATCATTATATGTGTATATACACACATATATATAAAATGTTATATATATGTATATATATATATATATATATATATATATATATATATATATATATATATATATATATATATATATATATATATATATATATATATATATATATATATATATATATATATATACATTCTCTTTTATCTCACATTAAAATTTGCATGTATGACCACTTACAAACAGCAAAAATTATCCAATATACATAAATGGAAGACAAAAAAATAAATCACATATCTTTATCAAGGAAAAATAAGAGGGGTACACAATTTGTATAAGAAAAACAATAACTTTATAGTTGAGAGAGAGAGAGAGAGAGAGAGAGAGAGAGAGAGAGAGAGAGAGAGAGAGAGAGAGAGAGAGAGAGAGAGAGAGAGAGTTAATATATAAAAACATCTGCCCTGCCCCACACTTATTTAATAAAAATCTGTAAAGCACAATTTTACTCGGGTAAGTACCCTCAGAGATCACCCTCCAACTTGCCCTTACGACCTAAAGTGCCTCACTCGAGGAGGTCCTATCAAGACCTGAAATGGTAATTAACCGGAACTATAACATACAATTTGCTTCTCTTTACACTCTTCCGACAGTATCTTAAATAATAATAATAATAATAATAATAATAATAATAATAATAATAATAATAATAATAATAATAATAATAAAAGATTAAATAAATCTTCGAACAATAATCATGACTTTTTTTTTAATTGTAAACATAGTTCTGATACTCCGAGTGCGGGTTCGAATCCTGCTACGGACGTTAGAATTACTTCATATTCTTGCATTTTGGTCTAAGGCTTTGTAGTGACAAGCGTATCCAAGAATGTGTGAAGAATTCGAGATGTTAAGGGGGGTATTGTGGTTATTACAATTACACATGTTTCTGGTAAAAAGTGAACAGTGGATTATATATATATATATATATATATATATATATATATATATATATATATATATTATTAGCTAATATATATAATTATTAGAACGAAGAGGGTTACCTTTAATTGATTTTGACACATTGGCGCTACAACGATCAATCCAATACTTTGCCCATATTTTATTTGCAAATCAGGTCAGGTAATATTTCATACCTGCTTTACTTCCATCACGATACATTTGTTTGAAATTTGTCTATGAATGAAGAAAACTTTGAAATTTATTTTCTTTATATAAAAGTCCCCTTCCTTCTAAGAAAATAAAATGGTTTTCCCCCTAGGCAATCTCATTCTCTATAACAGATAATCCTTAACTCAGTAAAAGTAAACTCTCTCTCTCTCTCTCTCTCTCTCTCTCTCTCTCTCTCTCTCTCTCTCTCTCTCTCTCTCTCTCTCTCTCTCTCTCTCTCTGAAAATCAACGCTGATGTCACAGTTAAACTCATCTGTAAGCTGAAATAGAAAGACAATGTAACATTGCAGTCTTAGGTCATATAATGATACGTTCAAGATATTTTTTTATAGAAAAATAAATATTACGATTAAATATGACGATTAAAAACTCTCTTTTGGGCAGAGTTTCCTTTTAAATATTTTGAATAAAACGCACTAAAACTTCATTATCCATAATTCTGACCTGGATTCCTTCAATTAGACAATTTTGGGCAGCATTTCATTTAAATAAAACAAGCTAAACTTGCTAAAACTTCCCTGTTCACAAATCTGACCTCGGTTCCTTTAAAGCAATGCATTCACCATATCTGAGCTCATAAAAACAATGAATTACACAGACTTATTTCACAACATTGTAGTTCACAATCCGGATATTGCCTTGCAAACGAAGGAGCCTTCTGATCGCACCCAATAAACATAACTTGAACGTAACTTGTCGCCTACTACAGCTTCTGGAACCTTCCCTAAAAAAGTGTAATTCGGTCATTACAAACGACTCTCATAACACCACCAGGGGCTTCTGTAATGTATTATCGATTTCCTCGTTATCCACTTTATGGAAACTTCGGCTCTGGAAGTCTATTGCAAATTGGGAATGCGCGTTGACCTGTTACTCTGTTCTGGCTCCCAACAGCTATGGCGTGATGACCTAAGAGCGGTTAAGCTTGTCAGCGAGTGGATTCGGAATTTGGGTGTATGTATACAGTATATATATATATATATATATATATATATATATATATATATATATATATATATATATATATAAATATATATATATGTATGTACCTGACAACTCTGTAACTTTCGTTTCAAAGTTAATATCACAAAAATTTGAGAGGAAAGAATGATACTTAAAACTTTTCACGTTGTTTCATCCGACCTGAAAAAAAATTCATTTCCCCTCACTAAGAAATTCTTGCTAAGATTTTATATTCATAACCACGAGTGAACAAGACTGACAACTTATGCAGTGTATTAACGTTAATATAATGTAATTTCATCGCTATTAATTATTTGTGTCTGGAATGGCAATATGCCGAGCAATTAGCCAATTACATATAATTATCAAATATAATTTGAGCAGCTTATAACTTTAAATGAAGCCTATAAAATAGTAGGTCATTTGTTCTTACCTGCCAAATAAGTAATTTTATATATAAATAAACAAGTTAAAAATGCGCCGAAGTTACTTCGGCGCAATCGAGTTTTCTGTACAGCGTATAATGCTGTATGAAACTCTCAGTCGCGGCCCATTAATCAGCCACGGCCCGATGGTGGCCTGTGTTGTTGGCACCCATAGCGGTGCCAGACGCACGACCATGACTAAACTTAACCTTAAATAAAATAAAAACTACTGTGGAGGCTACAACTAAAAAATAAAAAAACCCTTATTTTCAAAGCTGCAACTTCCTGCTCACGCGCAAAGAACGTAACATGAGCACCTTTACGTGCAAGACCAAAGGGGGTGCAATTTGCTTATTACGAATGGCGATCGCGGCTGTAATAAGCTATCGATTTCCTCATTATCCTTTGTTCCGAAATGCCCGTTTTGCAATTGCGTATTGCACGCTAGGTCTCTCTGACACCTGCGTCTCCAGCTTCTCCGGTGATTTAGAGAGCTATTGCCTGTCGTGAAGGAACTGCTAGTTGGCTGTTGAGTGGGTACAGAGCGTGAAGAAGGGTACATGACATATAAATGTGGAGAGAGAGAGAGAGAGAGAGAGAGAGAGAGAGAGAGAGAGAGAGAGAGAGAGAGAGAGAGAGATAGGAGAGATAGGTTCTAAATTTATATAGAAATAATTACCATAAATATTGTATGATGAATTTTTTTTTACCTAAGTTTTCATCCGATGCCAATCTTTAAATTAAATTATTATACTAAACTATTAAGTAATTCTATTAAAATACAATTTAACAATATATATATATATATATATATATATATATATATATATATATATATATATATATATATATATATATATATATATATATATATATATATATATATATATATATATATATATATACATCTAGAGAGAGAGAGTGTCTAGAGAGAGAGAGAGAGAGAGAGAGGTATTTTTGGAAAAAAAGGTTAAAACTGAAGAACTCCGAATATATAAAAATGGGAAACAGTATGTATGCATAAAAGCCGGCATTCTCCTCTGAAAGCACTAGCAAGCAAAAGACATGATTTTGCTCTCAGCCTAACTCAGAAATTCTGAAGTGCAGAATTGGTTCACTAGTACAATAGAACAATGGAGTCCGAATTCTATATTAAGTTGAAGAAGTATGTATATGTATATGTATATATATATATAATTTCTAATTCCCCTTCCCATTACCTCTTGCTACATTCTGCTTGAAGTTTGTTACGTGACGAGGAAACTCGGCTAATGCATTACGATGCCAAATATACCTTTAATAATGCGGATTATCTCTGTATCTGCGTGCATACTAATGCGTCCTGGCCTTCAGACCTCTGAAACTGAGCGAAGAGACTTCAAAAAAATAATAATATAACTGTGTTGTGGATGGTTGCCTTCTTTGAGAGAGAGAGAGAGAGAGAGAGAGAGAGAGAGAGAGAGAGAGAGAGAATTTTGCAAATAAAACTGACTGATTACTACTCTTATTTATTAGTATAAATTTGTCAAAATCTTTCATATTTAAACCACAAAGCAAAGCTGATATTTCAATCCTGCCATTAACAAAAACTTGACATAACTTTCTCCAAATATCGCAAAAATATTCATATACAACCTGAATATATTTTATATTTTAAAACTAAATGAAATTGATTATTAGGAGAGTATATAAAAATGTTTATTTGAAGAATAAATAAAATTAAGCATAAGGAGAATATAAAAATATATATATTTGAAAACTAAATGAAATTAAAGATTAGAAGAGTATGAAAATATATATTACATTTTAAAAATAAATGAAACTGATTATTAGGAGGGTATGAAAAATACGGTATATATAATTTTGAAAACTAAATGAAAATAACTATTAGGGGAGTATAAAAAATATATATTTAAAAACTAAATGTAACTGAAGATAAGGAGAGTATAAAAATATATTTTTTAAAAAGAAATTAAATTGAGCATAATGAGAGTATAAAAATATACATATATTAAGAGAGTATAAAATATATTTAAAACTAAATGAAATTGAGCATAAGGAGAGTATAAATATATATTTTTTAAAAAGAATTTAAAGTGAGCATAATGAGAGTATAAAAATATATTTTAAAACCAAATTATTATTAGGATTATTATTATTATTAGGATTATTAGGAGAGTATAAAAAATATCTAATATAATATCTTAAAACTGAATGAATTTGAACATTAGAAGATTACACAAAAATAATGTGATTCAGCAACAAATCAAGACTGTGATACCAAAATGAATCTAATTTCACGCAGTGTGAGCATAATTTGAAGTTGTAAATCTAGGCAATAAAGCATCCAGTCGCCGAAATAAATGTAATTCCGCTGCGCTGGGATTTATAGCCCCTCTGAAAATTACTGGGGTGAAAGTCAGCGCAGTACCAAATGGATCTGTTGACCGCGGCGACGAAAGCACTTTCACTTTCTCTGCTCTTAATCTCCAGGGCTTTCTTTGTAACTTTCTTTGTCTTTGTTTCAGGAGAGTAGTTTCATCGTTTAGGTGTTATCCAACTTTTTTATTTTTTTCTAGAGTGTTTCATATTTAATCCGAGGCAAAACCAGATTACCCAGAGTAGAAAAAGTAAAAAAAAAAATATCTGAAATTAGTGTTTTGTGCAGGCAACCAACTATATATATATATATATATATATATATATATATATATATATATATATATATATATATATATATATATATATATATATATATATATATATATATATATATTTTAAAAGTTTTATTAATCCGAGGCAAAACCAGATTACCAGAGTAGAAAAAGTAAAAATTATCTGAAATTAGTGTTTTATGCAGGAACCACCAATATATATATATATATATATATATATATATATATATATATATATATATATATATATACAGTATATATACATATATACATACATATACATATATATATTTATATATATAGGGTAGGGATAAACACATTTTTTACCAATATTTCTAAGTACACTTAAGCTGTTTGTAAATTCGGACTGAGTACACTTCTAGGGGAGGAGCGAATATATTTTGCCTATTTTTTCCCTTCTCAATTCACGTGAGCTGCAAGCAACAACAACTAAATAACTTTAGGCCTGAGAAAAAAAAATGTCCTAAAATCTTCCATCTAAATGGAACTGGAAATATTAAAATTTTACTTAATCTTATTTTCTTATTCTTTAAGGCGTGGAAGGGGGAAAGGACGCCTGGTACGGACCTCAAGACTCAGCCCAACCAACATCAACTTCCAGCAATACAGGACTTCCTCTTGAAACACCTGCAGAAAAAAAAAAAAAAATACGGCAATGGCGCCCTAAAGCAAAAGACATCCGCATCTGAATCAATATCCCTGGCAGGAAGCCCAATGCACAGTATTGCAAGAAAGTGAATTACTGTGACTTACTGTGGCCTTCACCGTACTGGCCTGGAAAAACCACTCTTGGGCTGGCCGCCCACTGGACTATAAAAAATTTTTAATGTTTGAGTTCAAGCGGAGATGCAATGCATTACTACCCTAATATTATTCTCCTTGCATTTTAATACATTTTTATCTGTTTATTAATTTATTAATTTATTTATGTTTCCTTTTTGTAATAAGCGAGGTCTATTCGTTCTGGGGTTCCTTTTATCTTTGTTATTTCATTCTAATGAATACCATATTCTTTGGAAGCTTGAATTACAAGTCAGTGGCCCCTGTGGTGGGCTTGTTCCACATGAATATGGTTCATCTTCTGAATAATAATAATAATAATAATAATAATAATAATAATAATAATAATAATAATAATAATAATAATAATAATAATCCAGAGTAACCATGACATTAATTCCGTTTTTATTTATATAGCGTTCATTATTATTATTTTTGTACTGGTAACGGCATATAACCAAATCAAATTCTTCCTTTACACTAGAAAAATTATAATTATTATTAACCATGATATGAACCCTATTCATAAGGAACAAGCACCCCACAGGGGCCACTGACCTGAAATTCAAGCTTCCAAAGAATACTGAGGCGTTCATTTGAAAGAAGTAACAAAATGCAACGGGAAATAAAGAAAAAAAAATTCCATGATAATATTATTAGAAAGCATCAAAGCTCCCATGAAATATTTATCGAGAAAAGCTGTTAATTTTAAGTAATGGGAAAAAGAGAGCCAAACCACCCACCCCTCCCCACCAAGTCCCCAGTCCCCAGGCCATCATCGGCCACAAGTGGCCTTCCAATATCACTCGGCAAACACCCACAGGGGTTAGATAATTAATCAACCGGGAACAGGTCATTAATAAGGCAACATAGGCAGAGATAAACCCTCTCTCTCTCTCTCTCTCTCTCTCTCTCTCTCTAATGGAGTGGCCCAAACAGGTTTAATATACTTGTGACCAAAAGCCTTTAGAGAAGACGCTTAGGAGAATCAGAGATTTCCTCACAGCTGTGAATTTTGTAATACGTTACAAATACCTGTAATATCTGACACAGTTAATCTCAGAATGGTGGATTACATAAATGTCAACAGGTAGGAGTGAATACCTCGAAATAATATCCAATTTCAAAAATATTTCTGTGAACGTGAATAAAAATGGTTACGTAATATGGACTTTGTGATTAAAAATAATTTTTATGATTGGCTGAGGTATATTTTATAATTTTTTTTATAGGGGTTAGGGACTTGATCGAAGTATGAAGTAAAGAAATTATCAATTTATCATCATCATGGAAGGTACAGCATTTGCCATTCGACCTCAATGAACAGAAATATATGAAAATATAATAAAATTTTTCTGAATGAGATAAAAAAAACAAGAATAAATAGTTAAAAAACTGACTAAGGGAACCTGCTTATCAAGAAGACCTGCAGGAATTGGCGCTCTGCATTTAAAGCTTTATATTATCACCAGCGTTTATGAAGAACCTCTATATGCAAATGAGGAACTACGCCATTTCAGGAACAACAAAGACACATCTTGAGCAGGGAGTTATGCATATTCCGGCTTAATGGTTGCATTCCTGAATAGTAAATGTTAAAATGAATCTAGGAAGACTCACTCTCTCTCTCTCTCTTGTAAAACCAAACGCCATATGGTAAGAATCAGTTGAGGTTAACAATTTTAACAATTAACAATTGTTAGTCTCCTCAAAGTTAACAATCTCAGAGGTCCTCAGGCCAGGATTTCTTGTCTGTGTTGACAAGCAAAGGTCGCATCGTGCTAACGTCTAAAGGTAGGCCTAGGATCTACAACATATGTACACAGTAGATAGCGGTTAGACCTAATGTCCCTATCTTAATAGCCTATTACGCAATCAATATTTTCTCTCGACGATCAGACAACATCCTGCCGATTATAAACACGAACAGCGACCCGTATGTGGATACTGGGGAGGCCTAAAATATTACGAACCAGGCGGCTCGACCCACAAAGCAAACAGCGTGCGTTGTCCCGCTCAAACCAAAACCACATCAAAGGACGGTGCTATCGCTACGGTCTCCCCTTGAAGTTTCCGTTCTATGACTTGTTTCCATACGGCTTTTAACTGGGATTAACCACGTTCCTCCCCGCATCAATCTCTTGATGTCTAGGCTTCCAAAGGGTGTGTGTATCTCTCTCTCTCTCTCTCTCTCTCTCTCTCTCTCTCTCTCTCTCTCTCTCTCTCTCTCTCTCTCCTGGAACTTGCGGGGATCGATACGGAAGCCACAGAGGATGTTTTTATCATAAGGAGACCTCTGTATGGAGTTTCCTATCTTTAATTAAAGTTCGCCCAAAAGATAACGGATGATGTGTTTTGTTCAGTTTACTGGCTTCTCTTTGAAATATATGCTTGGAGTTTGTTTTGCAAAGCCCTTTCTTTTCAGCGTCTTTTGTAATCCACGAATAAATACAGAAAAATCCCGGGATTTAATTCAGTTCCTCTAGCTAAAACTTACATTACGAATTCAATAAAACCGGTTTTAATTAAAGAGATCTGCTAAGTCATCGAGAGCTAAAAAAAAAAAAATGAAAAATGCGCCGAAGTTTGTTCGGCGCAATCGAATTTTCTGTACAGCCGCTACAGCGTATAATCAAGACCTACGAAAACAGACCTATCTTTCGGTGGTCTCGGTATAATGCTGTATGAGCCGCGGCCCATACAACTATAACCAAGGCCCGGTGGTGGCCTGGCCTATATCATTGCCAGACGCACGATCATGGCTAACTTGAACCTTAAATAAAATAAAAACTACTAAGGCTACAGGGCTGCAATTTGGTATGTTTGATGATTGGAGGGTGGATGATCAACATACCAATTTGCAGCCCTCTAGCCTCAGTAGTTTTTAAGATCTGAGGGCGGACAGAAAAAGCTCAGACGGACAGACAAAGCCGGCACAATAGTTTTCTTTTACAGAAAACTAAAACTACGAAAATAAATATGAAATAAAATCTAACATACTGTGCATTCGTCTATGAATTAATAACCCTAATTTGTATCGCATAAAGCTTTATCTATTTTTTCTTTTTATTTGAGGACCTGGTCTATATAAAGAGTGATCAATTTACTACGTATCCCAGGTTATGGCAAAAATCTATATGGTAGGCCTAGTGAATATAAGCCTTCGTGGCTAAAACCATAAGCAAAGAAGGAAGGAAATTTGTCCATTTATAATTTGGTAAAGGATAATACTTTACTATTATTATTCGTCCCTTTCAATTTTCTCTGAGATTTAAGAAATTGGTTCACCGTGAGCTGATAGCTAATATATCCTTATTTTAATTCATCATTTTTTGATAAAAAAAAACAATTGCTTCATATCCCTAGGAAATATAAAGAAAAATAAAAATAATTCCCTTTCTCCAGGGTGAAGATATTATATCAAGTGCATAAAACAACTCAAATATTTATTTATCGAAATAAAGTACTATATTGTCATTCTATTCCACTCACCTGAACGAAGCTCTCTTTAAAGGCTCAAGTATTAAGGTTATCCTCTCTCTCTCTCTCTCTCCCTCTCTCTCTCTCTCTCTCTCTCTCTCTCTCTCTCTCTCTCTCTCTCTCTCTCTCCCAAAGCATGGGCTTTATTTGATTGGCTATTAACTCGTTCCTATTGCCTTGGGATAAAGAATGATATACCCGATAGCCGATATCCACTTAAAAAAAGTGGATACAACCGAACAGGGATACATTGAATGCACACACACACACACACACACACACACACACACACACATATATATATATATATATATATATATATATATATATATATATATATATATATATATATATATCATTGACCCAACTCTTGGAGAAAGTCAATTAAAAATCAGAATTCCATGAATACCAAAGTTACGACTTGAGCAGATAAATTAGGCAGTAAATTGTTGGAATGTCAAAGTGAACATTCTCTCTCTCTCTCTCTCTCTCTCTCTCTCTCTCTCTCTCTCTCTGTGTGTCACTGGAAATCTGATCTACTGAAATCCACACATTCTTTTGTGGAAAACCCAATATGAGACTAACAAAGTACTTGACCTAAATCAGTGAACGTCAATGGGAAACGAAGTGTTATATAGCAATGTTGCATAGCATATGAAAATGAAATTAATGAAAGTTTTAACCATCTCGTTATCTAATCGTATCCTCCTGCCACCACTGAGAATTTTTGGCCCTGGTGACAAGGGAAGGTCACCCAATTTCAAAGGCCAATTTGTAGACCTATAAAACAGAAAGCTATTAATTCGAAATTGTTCACATTTCCCGATTCCAAATGATTAAATAAAAAAGGTCTTCTGGGTCTATGCCAATCATATGTAACACAGCATACGCTTAGGACCAAGACATATACCAATCTCCTGTAACACAGCATAGGCCAACGACCAAGATTTACATACACTCGTATGTAACACAGCACAGGCCTAGGACCAAAACTTAACAGCAATCTTATGGAACACAGCATAGATCTAAGACCAAGATCTGTATACCAATCTTACGTAACACAGCATAGGCCTGGGGATAAGACTTAGGTAGCAATCTTTTGTAAACACAGCATAGGACTAGGACCAAGACATATACCAATCTTCTGTAACACAGCACAGGCCTATGACCAATAATTATATACCAATCTTACGTAACACAGCATAGGCCTAGGGACAAGACTTATAGAGCAACATTATGTAAAGCAGCATAGGCCTAAGGACCAAGACTTACGTAGCAATCTTTTGTAACACAGCATGGGACTATGACCAAGACACATACCAATCTTACGTAACACAGCATAGCCCTAGGACTAAGACTTGGGTATCAATCCTTTGTAACACAGCATAGGCCTAGGACCAAGACCTCTATACCAATCTTATATAACACCGCATAGGCCTACGAAGCAGCCCGTATGCGTCCCTCTTGAACCACATCAAAGCGCAGTGTTATCTCGATGGCCCCCCACTCGCTTTCATCTGGCTTTCAACAGTGATTAACCTGGTTCCTCCTACCCTCCCCCTGCCCCTCTCACCTGTCTCTTGAGGTCAGGTCATCCGGAAGGTGTATATATCTCCTTCCTCTTGAAACCGAGCAGGGTCGATACAAGGGTCGGCCTTGAGAAGACTGTAGTGTAATGTAATGTAATGCGGAGAGTTTATATATGATTAAATATGGGCTATGTGTACTGTAATAATATTCCGTTTCATTTGTGTGTGTTATATTAATAATGACAGAGATTACTAGATGGCATAAAAAGGGTTTAAACAAACAAATCAATTCGAATACTTTGTTTGAATTTCTGGAATTAAATTGTTTTTTTTTTTCAGTAACTCCCAGCGGCCCCTGTGACCTCATCATGGGAAATTTACAAGTTTAGCCTTTCCTCCTCAATCTCCGTGTCTCTAAATCTTACAGGCATCAATTCATCCTCTGAGAGAGAGAGAGAGAGAGAGAGAGAGAGAGAGAGAGAGACCCAGGCGCTCTCTGACTTGTTAGCGAGACAGAGAGCAAACAAAACGTTGCCCTGTAATTCAGGAATGGAAAAGGAAGTGGCGGCTGGTTTCTGTATCAGCTGAGAGAGAGAGAGAGAGAGAGAGAGAGAGAGAGAGAGAGAGAGAGAGAGAGAGAGAGCGGGGTCAGCGACAAACAGCCAGCTCGGCCGTAAACTCTAACAACTGTGTCTGGAAACGTCACTGGAATCCAGGGGGCTGGAATTCCAATTTATGCCGGAATTATTTCATAGGAATGTGTTGCTGAAACGCATTCCGCCTCACCTGTCATCTGAAGCGCAACAGCAGGGTGAGTATTCGTGCATTCACTCACGCTGGAAATTTACATACATACATATACATACACATTATATATATACATATAGCCTATACATATATGTATATATGTATATATATATACATACACACACACACACACATACATATATATATATATATATATATATATATATATATATATATATATATATATATATATATATATATATATATATATAATGGTCTGTTCCTCTCTACTGATTGTATCATAACTGCCTGAGCAAACGCAAATAATGTAATATTCACACTACTGAAGCAGCAATTATATTAAATAACCAATTTCTGAAGGGCTTTTTCCCACCAAAGTATTATTGATGTTATCGTAAAGTCCTTTTGACTGTAAGTCCGGATTATATACTTTTATATATAAAAGATTTATCTCTAAATATCTTCTTTCATACCAAAAAATTCTAAACATTCAATATTCTTCAACAGCCGAGCAACTAAGTCGATTTCTTTATTTTCATCAGCCCAAATTCGCTTTTAGTTTTCTGTAAAAGAAAACTATTGTGCCGGCTTTGTCTGCTCGTCCGTAATTTTTGTC
Source organism: Macrobrachium rosenbergii (assembly GCF_040412425.1). Classification (NCBI taxonomy): domain Eukaryota; kingdom Metazoa; phylum Arthropoda; class Malacostraca; order Decapoda; family Palaemonidae; genus Macrobrachium; species Macrobrachium rosenbergii. The sequence goes on from NC_089766.1 coordinate 6,931,517, forward strand.
CGCCCTCAGAGCTTAAAAACTACTGAGGCTAGAGGGCTGCAAATTGGTATGTTGATCATCCACCCTCCAATCATCAAACATACCAAATTGCAGCCCTCTAGCCTCAGTAGTTTTTATTTTATTTAAGGTTCAAGTTAGCCATAATCGTGCTTCTGGCAACGATAAAGGACAGGCCACCACCGGGCAGTAGTTAAAGTTTCATGGGCCGCGGCTCATACAGCATTATTCCGAGACCACCGAAAGACAAATCTATATTCGGTGGTCTTGAATATACGCTGTAGCAGCTGTACAGAAAACTCGATTGCGCCGAAGAAACTTCGACGCGTTTTTTACTTGTTTGTTTACTAGTATATTTCCTGGAACCAAAAAAAAAAGTTTTCGACATAAAAAAAATATATTCCCCAATTTTATTTTTTTACGGTGCTATCAAGACTATAGACTTCCAGCTTTCCAGGAGGAATGGAAACGCGAACCTTTGTTATACACAAAATTTACGTTTTCCAGAGATTGAAATCACGAATTGTATAGAAGCTTCTCTCTCTCGTTTTTGTTTTGCTATTTTTCCGCGATTTTAATGAATATTCGGTGTTCCTTTCAACTTCCGAGTGAAAAATATTCGGGAAGAATACTCTCTCTCTCTCTCTCTCTCTCTGCAAGTGAAAAATATACGGGAAGCATACATTTTCCAACTCACTCTCTCTCATATATACATAATTTATATGTATATATATGTGTATATATATATATATAATTATATATATCCATATTAGGTTTTCAGACCCGGTTTTTTTCTGAACAAAATCATTATCTGCATAAATGGAAACACGTAGAATATGAACGAATGCCTAACAGGCTGTTTTTCCTAGGCCTGACAGACCTGCAACCACAGACCTATGGAAAAAACCTACGTAAGTCAGTTACATATTTTATTGATTTATATATATATATATATATATATATATATATATATATATATATATATATATATATATATATATATATATATATATACAACAAACAAACAGTCTTATTCATGCATAGTATCCTCACTGCACGCTTTGGTATTATATATGTAGGATGTTTAGATTCTAAATTCATATTAAATATGTAGGATGTCTAGATTCAAAATTCACATTAAATATGTAGGATGTCTTGATTCAAAATTCATATTAAATATGTAGGGTGTTTGGATTCAAAAATTCATATTAAATATGTAGGATGTCTGGATTCAAAATTCAAATGAAATATGTAGGATGTTTGGATTAAAAAATTCATATTAAATATGTAGGATGTTTGGATTCAAAAATTCATATTAAATATGTAGGATGTTTGGATTCAAAAATTCATATTAAATATGTAGGATGTTTGGATTCAAAAACCCAAACTAATCACTGTAAATAGAAAACAAATACTTATCTTATGGAAAGAGACATGCAATTAAACATACATTACTGTCCCCTAACATCACATGGCGAATAATGTCGATATTCCCCCCCGCCCCGAGTAAATGACGCATTACAGATATTACACTCCCACTGCCTTTGTAAAGCCACTACAGATTAAATATCCATTATACTAAATGTGTTCCCTGGAACAGAGCTCGTTGTTTACAAAGAAAGTATCAGCTGAGAAAAGGAATTACTTTTCATGATGAATAATATCAATTGAACATCAAATAAACAAAAAAGTCATTTTCATTTTTCTCCTTTATTTTGATTTGTGATACGAACGTTAGATTATCATTAACTTCACTTTGATCATTTGTATGCTGTCAAATCTATATGTAATTATTTCCGTCATTTGTTTAGCAAATATACATCAAAATGTTATGTAAAAGAAAACAATTACTGTACTAGCTGATCCACTGGTATAGATAGTGGTTAACGGTGTGGCATCCCACTCAGATGTCGTGGGGGGTTCGCATCTCCCCAAGGGCGAGGAAAAATCCCTGGTTCTGTATCATGATCAGTTACTGCAGCAGTGTGGGGTCTGCTGCGGTGGGAGGTTGAAACCAACATATTCTTTGGAAGTTTGAAGAATTTCAAGTCAGTGGCCCCTTTGTTGTGCTTGTTCAATGTGAATGGGTTTAATCTACTGAAATAATAATAATAATAATAATAATAATAATAATAATAATAATAATAATAATAATAATAATAATAATAATAATAATAATAATAATACTCGAGTGGTTTTGATTCTTGTTTAAGTTCTATTGTTAATACTTCGTGACTTTGACTTGAACGTACTGCCTTCGGCATTTAAATCTAATTAATTAAAACACAACGAGAGAGAGAGAGAGAGAGAGAGAGAGAGAGAGAGAGAGAGAGAGGAGAGAGAGAGAGAGAGAGAGAGAGAGAGGGGGGGAGAGAAGTAATAGAATGGTATCTCGTCAGTAATAATGAAGAAGATATCTGTCAATAATATTGAGAGAGAGAGAGAGAGAGAGAGATAAGAAGCAATAGAATGAGTAAGTAATAATGAAGAAGAAATTCATCAATAATATTATGAGAGAGAGAGAAATGACTGCAGACCTGGAAACACGGTTCGTCGACCCAGCCAATCACAATTGATGTTTTAAATGAAAACTCATTTGGGTATTTGCAAGCTGTAATTAAATGTAAGTGTAAATTTCCTTTTTTCCAATATACTTTGGAAAAAGTCTAAACTGTACATATATGATAGATTTCTGATTTAGAAATTAATCAAATGCAATTTCCCCTCCCTTCAGGAAATGTCTAAATCTACCCCTTTGATGGTAACTGATAAAGGAAGGAAATTAAAATGAATGTGATAAATGATTTATGGAAAATGAAATGATGAAAGAGCTTATATATATATATATATATATATATATATATATATATATATATATATATATATATATATATATATATATATATATATATATATATATATATTTCACATTAACACTCGATTCCTTTATCACACATCACCACAGGTGAAAATAATAGAGAGGTTGGATGTATTAAGTCTGACCGGTTTCGACCTTAATATCCTAGCCATTCGTTAATGACTTGCAAATGAAGTCAAAACCGGTCGGGACATACGCCCCATCCCTATTTTATCCCTTATTTTATCATCTGTGAAGATATATATATATATATATATATATATATATATATATATATATATATATATCTACCTTATTCTCTTTGTACATCATTCATAATTTCCGTTCCATATCCAACCCTCTCCCCTATCTCTCTCTCTCTCCCTCCCCTTCCTCTTTATTTTGTTTTAATTTTTTCCTTTGACACCCTTTCTGCCTTCCCACCCCTTTTTGGTTTAACATCCGATGATTCTGTCCCTTTGGTATTAAATTGGTTTGATGAGATTCGATCCCGTCTAACAAAGCCTAATGCGTGTCCAGTGCTTCTCCCTGACGGAGGAATGGAAATATTTCATCTCTGCGTTTATATGTATTTTTTTTTTCAATATCTTCTAGTTCAGTTCTTATTTCTGTACGTCTAGACGTCCCTTCCTCCCCTAGCTGCTACGCCTTTCATTCCTTTCACTGTACCTCCGTTCATATTCTCTTTCTTCCATCTTACTTTCCTCAACCCTCTCCTAGCAATTGATTCATAGTGCAACTACGAGGCTTTCCTCCTGTTACACCTTACAAACCTTTTTACTCTCGATTTCAGTTTCAGCGCTGAATTCCCTCATGGGGCCCAGCGATTGGCCTGTGGCCTAAATCCTATATTTTTTCATTCTATTCTGTGAGTCTATACGTATCCTATATGGATGAGAGTTGTCGAATCAGGCTGTAAAATAAAATAGTAATTAAACTGTATCTTTGTAATACTGACATTTCCTCCCCCTATTAGTTTGCAAATATCTTAAAAGTTCCTCAGAAAATCACGTGGCCTCATTTAAACCTCATTCTTCTTCTTCTCCAATAGTGAGATCAGAGAGGAGACTTTTCTCATTCTTTCTATGACAGATCATCTCGTGATATCTAAAGGAAGTTTTATATGTGTTGAATTCTAATGAGGTTGAGATCATATGTCGTTTCTGATTTTACTATAAAAAACAGTGTCAAAGTACCAACTCGATCAAATCATCAGTTTGAAAGATATTTGAGAAAAACGATGACTCGAGGTCCCTGAAATGGATAGTAGGTGGATTTCTACCTTGAAATTATCATTCAAATTTACAATTAATAATTAATTCTGGAATCAGTGTTTACGCTGAACTGAACATCTACCTAAATTATGATAAGTCTTATCTATTATGATTTACACTTGAAGAAATCAGGAAATTGTTTTCAAGAGAGAGGGGAGAGGGAGAGAGTAACTAAATCGCAAAGGCAAAAAGCAGGTTACGGTAAACATGGCGGTTGAAAATGAGTAAATACAGGAATATTAAGGTTTGTGGAAAGAGAAAAAAAATATGGTAGGATGTATAAGAGACGCTTCTTCCAGGTCACCTTTGGAACGATTCCAAAAACCTTTGAATGGTGGAGAGAGAGAGAGAGAGAGAGAGAGAGAGAGAGAGAGAGAGAGAGAGAGAGAGAGAGAGAGAGGAAGAGAGGGACCTGCTTCCAGTTTATATATATATATATATATATATATATATATATATATATATATATATATATATATATATATATATATATATATATATATATATATATATATATATATATATATATATATATGTATATATATATATATATATATATATATATATATATATATATATATATATATATATATATATATATATATATATATATATATATACACATATACTCTGGATAATTCCAAACCAATTGAAGATTTTAAATTCCTTCGAAAGCTGAAATAAAATAACGAATGCAAGATAGCAACATATGGCCACAGATCCACAAAAAAATCCACAAAATCCGGAATAACAACACAGATCCACGAAAGAATCCATAAAAAATAATCTGCAAAATCCGGAAAAATCCTTTCAGAAAAAGAGTCTCTTATGCAGCATCAGTGCCAAACAGTCTCCAGTATCAGAATGAAACGTTACGCCGTTCCCTATCATACTGGAACTCTATACAGGAACTATACAGGAACTATACTGGAACTATACAGGAATAATGCAGGAATTATACAGGAACTATACAGGAATTATACTGGAACTGTACAGGAATTACAGTGGAACTATACAGGAATTATACTGGAACTATACAGGAACCGACTGGAGGAGCGTAACAGAAAATCACAACAGCCGACTCCGGAATGAAGATTGTTTCAGCAAACAAAGAAGCGGCAAAAGCAAACAATGAGAGTAAACAAGAGGCGTATCGAAGTAAACAATGACGATTCTGAATGAACCAATATATATATATATATAGATAAGGGATATAAAGGTCATTCAGATATCATTAAGGTCGTGAGGTAAGATGGTGGGGGAAAAAGTCAATACGTGCATTGATGGGGTCAAAGCTGGGTCAAACACATTGACCTCCTTCTTCTCGGAGAGAGAGAGAGAGAGAGAGAGAGAGAGAGAGAGAGAGAGAGAGAGAGAGAGAGAGAGAGAGAGAGAGAGAGAACTCCTATTCCTTTTACATCAGACAGATTAATCATAATTTGGTTTTTTTTAATATACAAAATATTTTGAAATCTGGTGAGATTTTATTTCATATCCTCTCAACAGAAGCATAATTAATCAGCTTAAAAACTAATAAGGAAAAAAAGCCAGCTAGCTACTTTAAATTCTCTCTCTCTCTCTCTCTCTCTATGTATTTAGTATTCCAATCTTTTGGAAGCGTTGGTTAACCCTCCCCTGAATCTAATTGAAGTAAAGTCAAACACGCCAAGACAGAAGGGAGAACTTTTTCATTCGAAGGAGATATTTTCTCCCTGTCTCGTGTTTTTTATCTTTCGATTTCCCCTCTTCGCTATTTTCTTTCCCTAAGCCATTTTTTCCCCTAGATCGTTTTTCCCCCTAGATCTTTTCCCCAGTAGATCGTTTTCCCCCCTAGATCATTTTTTTCCCCTAGGACGTTTTTCCCCCGCACTGCATCAAGGTACAATGGGTTTCTAGGTCACCAGAGCAATGTCCCTGCAACTCAGTTTATGCACCGAGTTTAATGGCTTTTCTCCCTATCAAGTTCCTGATACTTTTCGGTACTTTGAGATCGTTGGGGAAAATTCTCTTCTTCCATATTTTTATATAAGGAATTTTTCGTCAGCGTTCAGAATATTCTTTATAACTAAGCTGTCAGGTCAGAGTAATCTATATATAAATAACGAATGTATTTTATTAGGGATGTAAAAGAAAATAAATATTTACAGGAAAACAAACCTTTTATTTTAAAAATTCATGCGAGAGATTTTTTTATTGTTTTAAATCATATGTATTTTGTCGAAATTTACGAGGAATTCTATTGTAAAAAAATTACATATTTTCTTCCAGAATTTCTAAGGATATTTCGATAAGTTTAATGTTTAATTTTTTTTTATTTCTAAGAGGACAAATTCATACTGTTGAGTTAGTAGTTTAGCTATAATAATATACAGTGGTTTAAGGGTGGATATTAAAATATCACATCCTTTACTAAAAATCTAGACAAAATCTATGATATGAATTTCCTTGGCTGCCTTTCTGTGTGTCCCTCCCCTCACCTCCACTTTTCCCTTTCCCTTTCCCCTACACCCCCCTCCCACCCCTCCACTTCCGATACCCTCCCTCCTCCCCCTTCCCTTTCCCACCCCTCCCCTCCCTTTGCAATTACATTATTTAAAATAATTTAGAACCATCTAACTCTTATTCCATATGTGTATGAATATACACAAGTATTTGGAAAGATATATACATATACATCCGTGGCTTGAATGTACATTCATATACATATACATACATAACCCATGCCTATGTATATGCGTTCCATAGGTATATGAATACACAAAAGTATTTGCGAAGATGCGTGCATGTATACGTGGCTTAAATGTACATAGCCATAAGTATGGCTATGTATGTACATACATAGCCATACCTGTGTATACAAGTGGACGCATTTACGTGTCTTACAAGACAAAGAGGACAAAGGTATGAATCAGCCAGTGAAACAGGATTCAAACAAAAATTAGAATTCCCGTCAGAGAAACACTTCCCATTTCGCGCTAGGAGAGAGAGAGAGAGAGAGAGAGAGAGAGAGAGAGAGAGAGAGAGCACCATGCATCAAAGCCTGCTGAGAGAGAGAGAGAGAGAGCCATGCATCAAGGCCTGTTGACAGCGTGATAGAGAAAGACAGAGAGAAAGAGAAAGCCATGCATCAGCCCTGCTGAGAGAGAGAGAGAGAGAGAGAGAGAGAGAGAGAGAGAGAGAGAGAGAGAGAGAGAGAGAGAGAGCCATGCATCAAGGCCTGTTGTTCTTTGATGTCGACGTAATCTCAGTGAATAATGCACGGAATGAATAATCTCTCGCTCCTCCCCAAATGAATAATCTCCGCTTTAATAACATATCAAAGCGGTTGGGGAGCGCTGCCCCCCTCCCCCACCCCGCGCGCTAAAATGAAATACCAAAACAGCAATTCCGCAATTCCTCGTTGCCAGCTCTGTGTTTTGGACGGAGGTAAAATAAGAAATGGGGGCTTTTCTTTCTCTCTCTCAATTAATACTAAAAAGTTGGATTTGTAACAAATTATCCAGAAAAACCATTTCTCTCTCTCTCTCTCTCTCTCTCTCTCTCTCTTTCTCTCTCTCCTACACACATTCATTTAATCCATACTATTAAAAGGTTGGATTTGTAACAGAAGTATTAATGTTATCCAATAAAAACCATTCCCCTCTCTCTCTCTCTCTCTCTCTCTCTCTCTCTCTCTCTCTCTCTCTCTCTCTCTCTCTCTCTCTCTCATTCATTTAATCCATACTATTAAAATTCTACATTTGTAACAGAAGTAAATTTATTAATGTTATCCAATAAAACCATTCTCTCTCTCTCTCTCATTTAATCCATACTATTAAAAGGTTAGATTTGTAGCAGAAGAATTAATGTTATCCAGTAAAAACCATTCTCTCTCTCTCTCTCTCTCTCTCTCTCTCTCTTCGTTCGCGCGAATGGAGGAAATGAGACAAAAGATTCTCATTTGGTTCCGGGTAATTTCGACAATGGACGAATTTGTCCCGAATTTTCCCGGCTCGGTGCGTTTCTGAAATTGTGCCATTGAATTGTATGTCGTAATTTGATTGATAATTAAATAACGGTTCGGTAAATCCGACTGCCACTAAAATTATAGAAAGGACATAACCGTTTTTAGTTTCCTGTAAAAGAAAACTATTGAGATGGCTTTGTCTGTCCGTCCGCACTTTTCCAGTCCGCCCTCAGATCTTAAAAACTACTGAGGCTAGAGGGCTGCAAATTGGAATTTAGATCATCCGCCGTCCAATCAACAAACATACTAAATTGCAGGCCTCTAGCCTCAGTGGTTTTTATTTTGTTTAGGGTTAAAGTTAGCCATGATCGTGCATCTGGCAACGAATATAGGCCAGGCCACCACCTGGTCGTGGTTAAAGTTTCATGGGCCGCGGCTCATACAACATTATACCGAGACCACCGAAAGATAGATCTATTTTCGGTGGCCTTGATTATACGCTGTACAAAAAACTCGATTGCGCCGAAGAAACCGCATTTTTTACTTGCTTAAATAGGAAAACATAAATTGATTGAGATATATAGAAATGAATATCGCACATTAAGCAAGTGAAAATCCGAAATAACATAACCCACTGACCTTGAGTATTATGACTCCCACATATAGTACTTAATGAAACCGGATTCCTGAATTATTTCTAAGACAGTATTTAAATAATGCTTGAATCATGGGTTTACTGATGAATATAATTAAGCATTAAAATATGTAAGAAAATAAGTATATCATATAAAAGTGGTATGGCTGGGTCCAGATCTAGCTTTAGCTAGAGAGAAAGAGAAAGAGAGAGAGAGAGAGAGAGAGAGAGAAACATAGTTAAATATTAACTTGAAATGATTCAGCAATGGGTTTTCTGTAAGTATTAGATTCAGCAACAGAATTTCTGTGTGAGAGAGAGAGAGAGAGAGAGAGAGAGAGAGAGAGAGAGAGAGAGAGAGAGAGAGAGAGAGCATTCGTTATATATTAACTTAGAAATGATTCAGCAGTGAGTTTTCTGTTAGTAGTATGACTGAGCAACAGAAGTTCTGTGTGTGTGTTTGTGAGAGAGAGAGAGAGAGAGAGAGAGAGAGAGAATGAGAGAGAGAGAGAGAACAGAACTTGAGAGAGAGAGAGAGAGAGAGAGCTAGTTAAATATTAACTTAGAAATGATTCAGCAATGAGTGTTCTGTTAGCTATAGATTCAGCAACAGAACTTGAGAGAGAGAGAGAGAGAGAGAGAGAGAGAAACTTAAAAGGACCTTTGAGTAAGAAAAACGAGCTTTCTCGCCCCTCTAAAAGTGCCTGGTATTGGCGGGGTGGGGGGCAGGGGGGGTTGGAGCCTCTTGTAATGAGTTTCCAGCGCTTAGGTAAAAAAAAAAAAAATATTGAAAAAAACAGGGAAAAATTTCTTATCTCTTTACATTATCTAATGAATTTCCTTACGAGGAAAATTGCTGAAGAGTTTTTTTTTTTTTGCAGGATATTGGATAAGCAGTATCACGGTGGTGTTATACAAGCAAAATAATTTGCAATGGATGATTAGCAGTTTAATGCAAAATTTCTTGTTTTATGCAAGGGTTTCGAAGCTTAAATCTGAAATATAAGAGTAAACATAATCATGTTAATTTTACTTCTGTACTTTAATATAAGAGTAAAGAAATAATACATCATTTACTTTAAAACATTTACTGAAAAAATCCTCTCTCTCTCTCTCTCTCATTGTTTTGTAGCAAGCACTTCCTTTGGTCATTTGCTGTTTAATCTCTCTCTCTCTTTCTATCTCTCAACACCCCCACGGCCTCAAAATAATGTCGCCCATTTCTGGCATTCAACTATGCAAATGTTTCCCTCCCTCGTCGTCGTATCCAAACATTTTTCACCCTTTCATCCTTCATTCACCAACTGCAAGGCAGTTGGTTTCAGTAACTGCAAAACTTTATCCCCATGAAGAACTGTTACGTTAAAAAAAAAATCACCTTTTAGAACTTTTGTTTCGTCTGGTGCACTCTCTTGCTCTTTTACATGCATACACACTTATTATAATATATATATATATATAAGTATATATATATATATATATATATATATATATATATATATATATATATATATATATATATATATATATACATATATATATATATATATATATATATATATATATATATATATAAATATTATATATGTGAGTGTGTTTTAGTGCATATTCTTCATCATAAAACTTCCATGGAAAACAACAGCCTCAGTCTCATAAGAATCGGAAAAACTCATAAGAAGCAAAGATCTCTACCGAAAAAATAAAAAAAACACAAAAATAAATATTGATACCACAAATACAAATGCTATCAATGTAGTGTGCGTGTGTGTGTGTGTGTGCGTGTGTGTGTTTGTTCGTGTAAAAATTCATGCCCGTCAGAGAACAAGTAAAAAATGCGCCGAAGTTTCTTCGGCGCAATCGAGTTTTCTGTACAGCTTATAATCAAGGCCACCTAAAATAGATCTATCTTTCGGTGGTCTAGGTATAATGTTGTATGAGCCGCGGCCCATGAAATTTTAACCACGGCCTGGTGGTTGCCAGGCCTGTATCGTTGCCAGACGCACGATCATGGCTAACTTCAATCTTAAACAAAATAAAAACTACTGGGGCTATAGGGCTGCAATTTGGTATGCTTGATGATTGGAGGGTGGATGAACAACATACCAATTTGCAGCCCTCTAGCCTCAGTAGTTTTTAAGATCTGAGGGCGGACAAAAAAAGTGCAGACGGACAGACAAAGACGGCACAATAGTTTTCTTTCACAGAAAGCTAAAAACCTCCAGTATTTTCCTCATTTATGACAGAGGAAGGAGAGAGAGAGAGAGAGAGAGAGAGAGAGAGAGAGAGAGAGAGAGAGAGAGAGAGAGAGAGAGAGCTTAAACAGCTGGTGACCAAAGGAAGTGCTTGCTACAGAGCAACGAGAGAGAGAGAGAGAGAGAGAGAGAGAGAGAGAGAGAGAGAGAGAGAGAGAGAAACAGAGACCAAAGGAAGTGAGCTACAGAGCAACGAGAGAGAGAGAGAGAGAGAGAGAGAGAGAGAGAGAGAGAGCTTACACAGCTAGTGACCAAAGGAAGTGCTTGCTACAGAGCAACGTGAGAGAGAGAGAGAGAGAGAGAGACTCTAAATTACAAGAAATGTAATGAGTGTATAAATTACAATCTATTTCGGACGTGTAACTTTCAAGTGGGTAATTAAAAGAACCAGGCACACGCACGCGCGCGTGCGCACACACACACATACACATACACACACACACATACGCGCGCGCGCACGCAGATGGAATGGGGACTCAAATTCGAATTACAGTAATGAGCACATTAATTGCCATCCATTACAGACATGCAGGCTTCAATTGTGTGTGTGTTTGTGAGAGAGAGAGAGAGAGAGAGAGAGAGAGAGAGAGAGAGAGAGAGAATGATTGGATCCTGAGCAACAATTGATGACTGTCGGAGATTCGCTTGCATCTGCAAGTAATAACTCTTTAATCTTCTATTTGCATATACTTTTTATACTTCCTGTTTTCTTATAATTATCAATGGAGGGTATTCAAACTGCAACTCCTATCTGTTAATGTATTTAACTGTATGCAGTAATGTTTGTGATAGAATTTCTCTCTCTCTCTCTCTCTCTCTCTCTCTCTCTCTCTCTCTCTCTCTCTCTCTCTCATAAATACAGCATCTGTTAATATAATGACAAGAGAAGCAGATATTCCCAAGAGCAAGTATTTGATATAAGAATGAGAGAAGTTCTTTAAAAGGTTTAATTGAAGGGAACTGAAATAAAATTATAATCCTTCAAAACTGAACTCGATCAGTTCCTGGGCGGTAGAATCTCTTAACCCACTACACGTGAAGTGGAGCGAAGTAATTTCCCATTTTCAATGATTCCCAATTAAAATTTTTTTTCTTAGTTTGGCATCACAGGAAAAAAAATCAAATTTACAATTGTTTAATCATGATGAGGTACTTGAAGAAATCCTAATTTTAAGGGGGAAGGGGGTCGTCTGCAAAGGAATAGAGTACACTTATATGGAGGAATATCTTACTGTCACCCATAATGTCAAATGGGAAAGCTGTCAAAATTTTGAGAAAATTTAAATCTAAGGAATCAATAAAAGATTGATTATTCACTCTGCTAATTGAAGTGTCAAGTTCACACTCGGTTGGTGAGTTGATCAAAGCGTATCACTATATTTTTTGTTAAATGGAAATAAGATTTTATTCCATATCAATGGAGAGTAATGGAAGTCTAACAGATCCTATAATATCTATTTCTCTCTAAGATTAAAATAGAACTTCTATAATTAAAAGCAAGGATATGGATGCCATGCCTTTGAAGCGTGAGTGTGGCCGTATGCTAGACAGATAAATAAATAGTTAGATAGATGGATAGATATAGATGTATATAAATAAATAGATATACATAGGCACGGGATCTTACCAACTCGAATATGGCTGATACCATAAATAGGAATACCACAAACTGGCATACAAGACAAAACATAAAAGCCAAAAGGAATAAAGAGCTTTATTCTGAGACATAAAATAAAGATAATATCATCTGCACTATCCATGAAGTTATTGCCATCTTGCATCCACCCACTTTCCATAAATAGCGAAAGCAAGGAAGCGAACACAAAAGAGGGTAAGACAGTAAGGGCGATTCAATAAAAGGAAGGGAGAGAGAAGGGCGTAAGGAGGATGATGAAGGAGAAAAAGGTGAAGAGAAAGACATAAGGAGAATGATGGCGAGGAAAAAGGGGACATTACGAATGATAAATGAAGGGTGGAGAGACTTAACTGGTGGGGAGGGCGGGTGTAATGGAAGAAAAAAATATAGTTCGTTGGTTCTCTGATTCTCATTAGATGGCGCGCGCGACTCTCTGGATCTCAGTAAATGGCGCGCGGGTTTTTCGTTATGATCCTGTAATATTTATGGTAGGAATGAGAAGCAGGAGCATTGATCCTTTTAATCCTCAGGTAAAAGGATTATACAATATTTTTTCATTATGTTTAAATAAAAGATATACAGAAGAAGCCCTTTAAGAAGAGGATACAGGGGTGTGAAACATAGTCTTCGAGTTTTGCCTGAACTTTTGGTAAACAGGCTACTCTTAATACAAAGTACGTACGTCTGATGGCAATGAAACATTATACAACTCCTCTGGATCTTCTCCAAGGACGTATCTTAATATCTTCAAGACAGACCACTTAAGAAGAAGGGGTGCATGAATAAGAAGTGCCACAAATTTGCTAAGAACAAGAAGACATTCCAATTTGAATCATCTGCGAAGCGTCTCTGTTCTAACGGTTAATGGCCAGGCCACTGACTGGACCCCGAGTCTTTTAAAAACCTCACCCTTCCTCAGTAAAGCCTTGAGGAACCCCCTTCCTCTTTTCCAGAACTTTAATCTCCCTCCTTGGCTGATGGGATGCTAAGTGGATAATGCAGAAGGGGTGAGTGTGTTTCGCTTTAGCAAGATTCAGAAAGTTTAATTGACGGAGGACGATTTTGGTCGATGTACGTTAGCGGATGGCGAATCAAAGCGAGGTAATAAATGAATGAATGATACTTTTATATACAAAGACAAAATTATACTTAGTTTTCCCTCATTCTCCTAACATCTACCTCACCTAAAACTAACCACGGAGATTTAGTATGGAAACTGAATTCAGAGTATTTAAACATTACAAAGCACTTTAATCCACCCAGCTTCATTACGAATCTAAGGCATTTGTTTTTTAACATTTACATCACCTGCAAATTTATAATACCTGCATTAACCATATCTGATAATTTTTTTGAGGGAAGATCAATGCAGTATCTTGTGTAATAATTATTTACTTTTTCTACAAGAGCACCATAATATATTTTATTTAATTCCTTTTGGGGAGATTCAAATCAAGTCAGTAAACTTTGCACATTTATACATTTTTTAAAGAATAATCCTTTTGGGGAGAGGACAGCAAGCATAAATATTCATAAATTCTCATTCTTTCTTTTTAAATATGGACGAACAATTCACATCAACATCATTATTTTTTGACGTTTTTTTTGTTTTTGACGTTTATCCGGGACGTCATTCGTGACTAAAAACATCAAAGCTGACACCAATCGTATTATTTATTCATGCCTTTCAATTCACGCGCCGTGTTTTCCCCTTGATGACGTTATTTGAATGCAACGATTCACAAAGGTATAGGTTTTGAATCCCGTTCAGCTAAACGGATTGAATGGATGGGCTTATACGCTGGGTGTTCGACTCGGGGCAATTTGTCAGGCATGAATTACATGACACGTAATGCGCCTTAATTAATGTGGGTGCAATACCAGCCATAGACCAATTTTGTCGGATCATTTCTGTCTCTCTCTCTCTCTCTCTCTCAATATATATATAAACTTATCACATACACAGTTGTTCTGTGCATTAGTAGAATTGCTAACAGGACCTCATTCAAACTGGATGGTATCTAATGGAGTATTTATTCATAAATAAATACTCCATTAGATACATTTCAGTTTGAATGAGGTCCTGTTAGTAATGTATACATACATACATACATACATACATACATACATATATATATATGTGTGTGTGACAAATATTTTCTGTTAAAACAGAATTCCATCAAATATAAGGGAGCCCGTGGAAACGCCAAAATGTGGAAAATAAAGGCTATATTTCAGAGACCAAACTCTCTCTCTCTCTCTCCCCAGGCAAATATTTGCCTGAGCAGAGAGACAGTTTGGTCTCTGAAATATAGCTTTTATTTCTCCACATTTTATATATTTATATATATATATCCCTATATATATATATATATATATATATATATATATATATATATATATATATATATATATATATATTTTTATTCAATATATATATATATATATATATATATAAAACTCCATTAAATACCATCCAGTTTGAAAGGACCGGATACTTGATAATGTGGACTGTTTGTCCATATAATAAAAACTATAAATATATATATATATATATATATATATATATATATATATATATATATATATATATATATATATATCTCTATCTCTCTCTCTCTCTCTCTATATCTCTCTCTCTCTCTCTCTCTCTCTCTCTCTCTCTCTCTCTCTCCGTGTCAGTATTCCACCATGTTTTTTTTTCTTTCTTTTTTGCGGAAGTGGTCAGCAACCTCCTCCCCAGGAATTAATTAAAGCGAAGTCAAACACCGTCCGGACTGAAAGAAGAGGTTTAATTTGAAGGAGACTTCCTGAAGACTTATGTAATTTTCCCTCTGTGTCATTTCCATTTCATTTTTTTGTAATTTTCTCCGTTACATTCTCCTTTAATTTTTTTTTACTGCTAACGCCCTCAAGACACAATTTTTTTTTTTTAGTTCCCCTGCCCAGTTATTATAAAGTTTAAGTGTTTTGAGCGAATTTACTCTGTTATTTATCGAATGGATGTCATTATGTATACAGTTAAGTGTGTAAAGTGTATTTAATATATCGTTTTTATGGAAGGAATCTCATATGTTTCTTTTTATCTTTATTTTACATTTGAGCTTTAGTTTTCTGTAAAAGAAAACTGTTGTACCGGCTTTGTCTGTCCGTCCCCACTTTTTCCCTGTCCGCCCTCAGATCTTAAAAACTACTGAGGCTAGAGGGCTGCAAATTGGTGTGTTGATCATCCATCCTCCAATCATCAAACATACCAAATTGCAGCCCCCTAGCCTCAGTAGTTTTTATTTTATTTAAGGTTAAAGTTAGCCATAATCGTGGTTCTGGCAACGATATAGATTAGGCCACCACCGGGCCGTGGTTAAAGTTTCATGGGCCGCGGCTCATACAGCATTATACCGAGACCACCGAAAGATAGATTCATTTTCGGTGGCCTTGATTATACGCTGTAGCGGCTGTGCAGAAAACTCGATTGCGCCGGAGAAACTCCGGCACATTTTTTACTTGTTTATATTTTGTTTTTGCGATTTTAGTAAATTTAAATCAAATGGGTGTCGTTAAAGAATCGCCTTTTAAGTAAAGAATTATCTTTAAGGATAGTAGATTACAAATCGCCTTTTAAGTAAAGGATTATCTTTAAGGATAGTAGATTATAAACTTGTATTTTAAGTAGAGGATTATCTCTAAAGATAGTGGATTATAAATTTTTATATCAAGATTAATAACTTAAGTGTTTTTTCTGTGGGAATATAATTTAAAATTCATATTAAGAACTGCATTGCTACAATACAAGTAATAACCATTCACTGAAACTTTTAAAATTTTAACAATTATTTTCAAAAGGTATTTTATTTATTTAATGTCCTCTCAAACCATTGCTTTCACTTCGAAATGGATCATTAGCTTTGCCAAAAATGTTAATATGTGGGCCATTTGGGAGGAGGAGGGGGGGAGGGAGGGTGTCTGAGGAGGCGGAGGGGTCGGGGGACTTACCCTGATGAGCAGTGACCGGAAATATCTGAAATTTATCCACTATGGCTGTTATTTAGCCATTTTTGACTGACAAAAATATGTTTTTGATATGCATAACTTATGTACCTTTTATTATTATTATTATTATTATTATTATTATTATTATTATTATTATTATTATTATTATTATTATTATTATAGAGAATTGGGGCTACTGAGCAATATTCAAACGTGATCTACCCAAGTGACTATTGCATTACACTACGTAAGAGATGTCTTTTCTTGAAGGGGGTGGAGGTGGTGATAAAGGCTGGGTGTGAGGGGGGGGGGATCATTCCTTCAATGAAGACTACATAGCAATATTTCAATTACACAGAATTATTTGTTAGTGCTGAAATGTGCTTCAGGGCTTACAGACAGTACCAGATCGTTAACTTTTTTTTTTTTGCTTGATCATTTCTTGAGCTAAAAGGATGGTTAATCCTTTGACAAATAAAATTAGAATATTAATCTAACATAAGGTTTTCGGCAGCCGCCATTATAACATCATGGCACTAAATATAATCTTTTTTTCTTTCAGTACACGCTTTGAATTACACATTACACAAGATGAAGTACTGTCATTACCATGCTGCACGCATTTGAAATAATTCATGTGGTAGACTGGACAGATTTAATTAATAATGACAGTTCTACTGTCATCAGGTGTTATGAAAACTATCAACGCCAATAATGTCAGTGACTGGAAATGGTAGTGCTGACAATAGCTTGGAAATATTCTAAATTCTACTTTATAGTTAATTTTGTTCCCCAAAAAACCTAATAATTAACCGTCAAATTTCAATAAATACAGTAATGAGGTTCTCTATTTTTCAGTCTTTTGCCCTACGTGTATCTCGTATGGAAAAACGATAAGTAAAAGAAAACAAGATTAAAAAATGTAAAAAAAAAAAAAAAACTTACTGAATGTGTTTTTCTGTTTTTCATTTTCAGACGGGGCAGCGATGAAAACAAGGCTGTAACGCCGGAGAGCAAAATACATATTTTGAAAAGTGTGTTTTAGAAGTTCCCCTTCAGTTTCTGCCCGGCGTCGATTGAAAATACATAAATACATACATATATATATATACTGTACATACATACATACATATATACATACAGGGCCTTGGTGAATTGTGATTCGGTGTCTTCTCTTGAGAGCTTGATAATATTGTATGCGGAAGTTGATGCATACATACATATATACATACATACATACATACATACTGTGAACTGTGATTCTATCTTTTCTCACAAGGTGGACAAGAGTCATTGTGTAAATACATGCATATATATATATATATATATATATATATATATATATATATTTTAAATATATATATATATATATATATATATATATATATATATATATATATATATATTTAAATATATATATATATATATATATATATATATATATATATATATATATATATATATATATATATATATATATATATATATATATATGAGGAATGAAGAATGAGTACCTCAAGTCAGTGAGATAATTGAAAGAGAAAAGGCAAAAATGATGAAATATCTCTTAATGTAATGTAGCTGGAAAAAAATATCAGAAATGTTATACAACGAATACCGCGAGTTATCATCATAAATCTATACGGAATTCTTGCAGCATAAACACCAAACCAGCTCTTCTTTAAAAAATTAAAAATTAAAAATAGTAAAATGTACACAATGTAGAAACAATATATTAGAAATGTATCTGCTTAAAGAATACTTCGTATTATCATTGTATAATTTTGTATTATCGTTATAAATTTTGTATTATCATTATAAATTTTGCATGGGATTCCTGCAGCATAAACCCGCCCTCCATTAAATAAGATAATAATAATAATAATAATAATAATAATAATAATAATAATAATAATAATAATAATAATAAATATGATAAATGAAAAAATTAATAAAAATAAACAAACAAACTCAACACAATGATGAAATACATCAAGTCTCCTAGACGCCATATTTATAACAAACATAAACAAGTAAAAAATGCGCCAAAGTTTCTTCTGCGCAATGAAGTTTTCTGTACATCGTATAATCAAGGCCACCGAAAATAGATCTATCTACCGATGGTCTCGGTATAATGCTGTATGAGCCGCGGCATGTGAAACTTGCAGCCACGGCCCGGTGGTGGCCTGTCCTATAGCACGATTATGGCTAACTTTAACCTTGAATAAAGTAAAAACTACTGAGGTTAGAGGGCTGCAATTGGGTATGTTTGATGCCTGGAGGATGGATGATAAACATACCAATTTGCAGCCCTCTTGCCTCGGTAGTTTTTAAGATCTGAGGGCGGACAGAAAAAGTGCGGACGGACAGACAAAGTCGGCACAATAGTTTTCTTTTCAAAAAACTAAAATTACTAAACCAAATGAATGTACTGATTATATTTTCCCTATCGTGAAACCTGGAGGCGGCATACGCTTCTAATCACCTTACAAAAAAAAAAAAAAAATAAATAAATCCTAACGGATATATGTTAATGATCAAGTCCCATTTCAATAACACATTTTAACAGCAATGTCATTATCATTCTACGTACTGTTATCAACGGAAGTAATGGACGAATCGATCAAGTGATTATTTCTGGAAAATCAAATAAGTTTTTCTCGGAAAAATAAATGTGTTACACTTGAGGTTTTAATCAACGTGCTGTTGAAGAGGCGTCTCTATAGACAGCTGGCTTTTGTTTGGATAATGAGGATGTGATCTATACATTCTTTAATACATTACTTGAATACCTTTCTACTGGCTCACCTTTACACACACATGCATACATACATATACATATATACAAAGATTATAAGATTATATATATATATATATATAATATTATATATATATATATATATATATATATATATATATATATATATATATATATATATATATATATATATATATATATATATATATATAGTTATATATATATTATATTATGTATACACACACACACACACACACACACACACACATATATATATATATATATATATATATATATATATATATATATATATATATATATATATATATATATATATAAAAGCTATAAGTTATAAAGTCTAATTCTTCATATCTACCGCAGATACAAAATAAATTCCAACAGACGACTCTCATTTACTTTTCACGCTTTAATATATCAGCAAAATGAAAAATAAAAATTCTGAAACACACCAATCTGCAAAAAAATCATCCGTACGACCCAAATATCCCACGATAGAGATTGCTGTATTAAAAAATCACATTACTTAAGCAATTCATCTCCGGCGTCGTGCCAGGAGCGTGCTTGCACGACCTATTCGTTCAGTTCGCTCGATTTAACACGATTCGCGCCGTGCGTTTATCGAAAAACTATATTCGAGCAGAGGCCGAGAAAGGAACACAATGGGTTTAGTGAATTCCACGAACAATGCGATTGACGAGACTTTGAAGTTTATGCTTAATTCAAGCTGGACGAGCGCCGGAAACTGAGGGATGTGAATTTAGAAGTGAATTTATTCTTTTACTGTACCTCCCCTCATATTCTCTTTCGGGGCTGCTTTGGCTTTCTACCTACGCGTCACCTCCGAGGTGCTAGTACTAAACATGGCGGAAGCTAAATGGGACGCCGTGTTTAGTACTAGCCCCTCGGGGATCAAAGTATTATATGCACATTTCTATATTGTGCGGTCGACAAATTATATTAATAAACGTTATCTTTGATTCCCGAGGGGCTAGTACTAGACACTGCGTCCCACTGAGCTTCCGCCATGTTTAGTGCTAGCACCTCGGAAGGGACGCGTAGATAACAAGCCAAAGTAGCACCTCTCTCTCTCTCTCTCTTCCATCTGATTTTCCACCCTCTCTAACAATTGATTCATAGTGCTACTGTCACACCTTTCAAACCTTTTTACTGTCAGTTTCCGTTTCAACGCTGAATGACCTCTTAGGTCCCACCGCTTAGCCTTTGGCCTAAATTCTATAATCTATTCTAGATGGGAATTTATTATATGATGAAAATAAAGTGAATATACAAAAAGTTAAGTAGAATTTAATTATAACCTAATAAGTGAAGTTACTGACGCGAATTCGTTCTAACCGGAGGAATAATGATGATGAAAATGAAGTATACTGCATACGCATCAATGTTTCAATTGTCAATAAATAATATTTTTTATATTAAAGTCTCCTCAGACTTGATGTGTAGTAGGGACGGCGTGAATCTACTACAGTCATGTAGGGAGAGAAAATACAAAAATTTTAAGAATCTACAGTCGTGTAATGAAATAAAATACAAAAATTAAGAATCTACAGTCGTGCAATAAAAGAAAATACAAAAATTTAGAATCTACAGCCATCTAGGAAGAGAAAATACAAAAATGTTAAGGATCTGCAGTCGTGCAGGAAAATAAAATACAGAAAAAATTAAGAACCTATAGTCGTGTAATAAAAGAAAATACAAAAAATTAAGAATCTACAGCCATGTAACAAAAGAAAATACAAAACTTAAGAATCTACAGCCGTCTAGGAAAAGAAAATACAAAAAGCTTTAAAAGATCGTATGCCTATGCGCGTCTTTCAATAACCAACAGTCATTGAAAAATGCTGAGGATTCAAGATTGTGCAAAGTGCTCATTTGCATAAAAGCAAATACGAACAAGTATAGCATAAGCAAATGTGCCATCCAATACAAAGCCTGCGCATGCGAAACCTATTAGTTCCGAAACAACGCATTCCAATGCAAAGCCATCAATCGCTAATGAAGTGGTGCCGAGTCACGAATAAAAAGTGAAAGAAGAAGAAGCACAGAGAAGTGAAGAATTTACGAACGAAAGCTGATATCAAAAGCAGTTGCCATCAGAAGATACAGTGGCATGTAAGTCCAGAGTGTCAGAACTCCAGGGAGAGCCGTGCCAGACCCAACAACCTCGACCTCATTGATTAAGCCGCGTGGAAAGGCCCCACGATGCCCTGGAGGCCCTTGCTTGCCTTGCCTGCAGTAGACAAGCCTTGTATCTCTGTACTACAAAGGACTTGCTGCTTCCTGCTGCTAAACGGGAGAATGAGTAATTATATCATGTCAGTGGCGTGGATATGAAGAGGACTGAATTCTGTGGTTTTAGATGAATCAAGGTGATAATTCACATTTGAAGTATTACAGTAGGTCTGAGTGGTTGGTAAACGTATAATTGTATCAGTAATCTACTCTGCAGTGTATTTATATCGCCATATTGATTTAATAAGGAAAATATACGCGGATTTTACAAATATACAAATATGGCGTGGATATGAAGAGGTCTGAATCCTGTGGTTTTAGATGAATAAAGGTGATAATTCACATTAAAAGTATTAAGTTTGAGTGGTTGATAAACGTATAATTGCATCAATAATCTACTCTGCAGTGTATTTATATCGCCATATTGATTTAATAAGGAAAATATACGCGGAATTTACAAATATGGCGTGGATATGAAGAGGTCTGAATTCTGTAGTTTTAGATGAATAAAGGCGATAATTCACATTTAAGTTTTGAGTAGCTGGTAAACGTATAATTGTATCAGTGATCGATTCTGCAGCGTATTTATATCGTAATATTGATATAATAAGGAAAATATACGCAGAATCTACAAATATACATTGCCACACCTTCCAATTTCGCGCTAGCGAGCCCCGTGCATCAGACAGTTCTTTGAAGTCGGCGCAGTCCAAATTAATATGGCCCAAGAAAGAATAATTTCTCGCTCCTACATGAATAATGTCTTCTTTAATAAAGTATCAAAGGTGGTCCGGGGTGGCTAAAATGAAACGCCAAAATAGCAATATCTCTCGCACGAGTTTGCGTTCGGAGAAAACTGAAATATGAAAAGTCTAGCAGTTAAAAATTCCCTTTTTGTTTTCAGGGAATATTTTGACGATTCGGTATTTCTTTCTTTCCAGTGTTCCTTTATTTTTTCTTATATTTTTTCTTCTAATTGCGTGAGTAAAAGGACAGGAAGGAAGTCTCTAATTGTAGCTCGCTGCTAATTTGATGAGAATTGTACCAGTTAAATTAGTTTGCCGAAACTAGACACCTTGTTGAACTGTATAATGGAATCTATTTGCAATATGCAAACAGAGTCAGTTGTTCAAACTGTGTACGAGTATATTAAACTATATGATTCCTCAAAAAACGTCATACTTATGCTTAAGTTAAATCTGCTTACTGACCATAGATTTCTCACTGAACTGAAAACTGAAATTTGATTGCTAAGCAAACCCTGAATAGATATTCGATCATTATTTTAATTCCACTTAGAAATTCGGTCAGTAATAAAATTTGGGGATGCTGCAACATACCCCAAACAGCTTTTATTATCACTACGTCTAATATAAATTATATGAATCACTGTATTTGACTAATGAATCACTGTATTCCACTAATGAATTACTGTATTTCACTAATGAATCACTGTATTTCACTAATGAATCACTGTATTCCACTAATGAATTACTGTATTTCACTAATGAATCACTGTATTCCACTAATGAATTACTGTATTTCACTAATGAATCACTGTATTTCACTAATGAATCACTGTATTTCACTAATGAATCACTGTATTTTTCACTAATGAATCATGAAGATTCACTAATGAATTACTGTATTTCACCAATGAATTACTGAATTCACCAATGAATTACTGTATTTCACTAATGAATTACTGTATTTCACTAATGAATCACTGTATCTCACAATGAATTACAATGAATTACTGTATTTCACCAATGAATTACTGTATTTCACTAATGAATATTTCACTAATGAATTGATATTTCACTAATGAATCACTGTATTCCACTAATGAATTACTTACTGTATTTCACCAATGAATTACTGTATTTCACTACTATGAATTACTGCATTTCACTAATGAATTACTGTATTTCACTAATGAATTACTGTATTTCACTAATGAATTACTGTATTTCACTAATGAATTACTGTATTTCACTAATGAATTACTGTATTTCACTAATGAATTACTGTATTTCACTAATGAATTACTGTATGAATTACTGTATTTCACTAATGAATTAATGTATTTCACTAATGAATTACTGTATTTCACTACTAATGAATTACTGTATTTCAAATGAATTACTGTATTTCAAACTGAATTATTTCACCAATGAATTACTGTATTTCACTAATGAATTCACACTAATGAATCTGTATTTCACTAATGAATCACATTTCACTAATGAATTACAGTTTCACCAATGAATTATTTCACTTATGAATTATTGTATTTCACTAATGAATTATTGTATTTCACTAATGAATCATTCCACTAATGAATTACTTCCACCAATGAATTACTGTATTTCACTAATGAATTACTGTATTTCACCAATGAATTACTGTATTTCACCAATGAATTACTGTATTTCACTAATGAACTAATAAAATGTATTCCACTAATGAATTACTGTATTTCACTAATGAATTACTGTATTTCACTAATGAATTACTGTATTTCACTAATGAATTACTGTATTTCACTAATGAATTACTGTATTTCACCAATGAATTACTGTATTTCACTAATGAATTACTGTATTTCACTAATGAATTACTGTATTTCACTAATGAATTACTGTATTCCACTAATGAATTACTGTATTCCACTAATGAATTACTGTATTTCACTAATGAATTACTGTATTTCACCAATGAATTACTGTATTTCACTAATGAATTACTGTATTTCACTAATGAATTATTAAATTCCACTAATGAATTACTGTATTTCACCAATGAATTACTGTATTTCACTAATTCACCAATGAATTACTGTATTTCACTAATGAATTACTGTATTTCACTAATGAATTACTGTATTTCATAATGAATCATTACTAATGAATTCACTGTATTTCACCAATGAATTACTGTATTTCACTAATGAATTACTGTATTTTACCAATGAATTACTGTATTTCACTAATGAATTACTGTATTTCACTAATGAATTACTGTATTTCACCAATGAATTACTGTATTTCACTAATGAATTACTGTATTTCACCAATGAATTACTGTATTTCACTAATGAATTACTGTATTTCACTAACGAATTACTGTATTTCACCAATGAATTACTGTATTTCACTAATGAATTACTGTATTTCACTAATGAATCACTGTATTCCACTAATGAATTACTGTATTTCACTAATGAATTACTGTATTTCACACATGAATTACTGTATTTCACTAATGAATTACTGTATTTCACTAATGAATCACTGTATTCCACTAATGAATTACTGTATTTCTAATGTATTTCACTAATGAATCACTGTATTTCACTAATGAATTACTGTATTTCACTAATGAATCACTGTATTCCATTAATTAATCACTGTATTTCACTAATGAATCACTGTATTCCACTAATGAACCACTGTATTTCACTAATGAATTACTGTATTTCACTAATGAATCACTGTATTCCACTAATGAATTACTGTATTTCACTAATGAATCACTGTATTTCACTAATGAATTACTGTATTTCACTAATGAATCACTGTATTCCATTAATTAATCACTGTATTTCACTAATGAATCACTGTATTCCACTAATGAACCACTGTATTTCACTAATGAATTACTGTATTCCACTAATGAATTACTGTATTTCAATAATGAATTACTGTATTTCACTAATGAATTACTGTATTTCACTAATGAATTACTGTATTCCACTAATGAATTACTGTATTTCAATAATGAATTACTGTATTCCACTAATGAACCACTGTATTTCACTAATGAATTACTGTATTCCACTAATGAATTACTGTATTTCAATAATGAATTACTGTATTTTACTAATGAATTACTGTATTCCACTAATGAATAACTGCATTTCACTAATGAATTACTGTATTTCACTAATGAATAACTGTATTTCACTAATGAATCACTGTATTTCACTAATGAATTACTGTATTTCACTAATGAATTACTGTATTCCACTAATGAATTACTGTATTTCACTAATGAATTACTGTAATCCACTAATGAATCACTGTATTCCACTAATGAATTACTGTATTTCACTAATGAATCACTGTATTTCACTAATGAATTACTGTATTTCACTAATGAATTACAGTATTTCAATAATGAATTACTGTATTTCACTAATGAATTACTGTATTTCACTAATGAATTACTGTATTTCACTAATGAATCACTGTATTTCACTAATGAATCACTGTATTTCACTAATGAATTACTGTATTTCACTAATGAATCACTGTATTTCACTAATGAATCACTGTATTTCATTAATGAATTACTGTATTTCACTAATGAATCACTGTATTTCACTAATGAATTACTGTATTCCACTAATGAATTACTGTATTTCACTAATGAATTGCTGTATTTCACTAATGAATTACTGTATTTCACTAATGAATATTCCACTAATGAATTACTGTATTTCACCAATGAATTACTGTATTCCACTAATGAATTACTGTATTTCACCAATGAATTACTGTATTTCACTAATGAATTACTGTATTTCACTAATGAATCACTGTATTCCACTAATGAATTACTGTATTTCACTAATGAATCACTGTATTTCACTAATGAATCACTATTTCACTAATGAATTACTGTATTTCACTAATGAATCACTGTATTTCACTAATGAATCACTGTATTTCACTAATGAATCACTGTATTCCACTAATGAATCACTGTATTTCACCAATGAATTACTGTATTTCACTAATGAATTACTGTATTTCACTAATGAATCACTGTATTCCACTAATGAATCACTGTATTTCACTAATGAATCACTGTATTCCACTAATGAACCACTGTATTTCACTAATGAATTACTGTATTCCACTAATGAATTACTGTATTTCAATAATGAATTACTGTATTTCACTAATGAATTACTGTATTTCACTAATGAATTACTGTATTCCACTAATGAATTATTGTATTTCAATAATGAATTACTGTATTCCACTAATGAACCACTGTGTTTCACTAATGAATTACTGTATTCCACTAATGAATTACTGTATTTCAATAATGAATTACTGTATTTTACTAATGAATTACTGTATTCCACTAATGAATTACTGTATTTCAATAATGAATTACTGTATTCCACTAATGAATTACTGTATTTCAATAATGAATTACTGTATTTTACTAATGAATTACTGTATTCCACTAATGAATTACTGTATTTCAATAATGAATTACTGTATTTCACTAATGAATTACTGCATTTCACTAATGAATTACTGCATTTCACTAATGAATTACTGTATTTCACTAATGAATCACTGTATTTCACTAATGAATCACTGTATTTCACTAATGAATCACTGTATTTCACTAATGAATTACTGTATTTCACTAATGAATGACTGTATTTCAGTAATGAATTACTGCATTTTACTGATAAAGTCTGTTATCCTTAATATCAGCATTATACCAAAAGTCAAAAGTAGATTAAACCCAACTTAAAATTATAGCCCTCTGCATCTCACAAAAGAACGCTCCAGTTTAGTTTAGGCAATCATAATGTATTCATGACTTTCCGCTATAAAATATTTATGAAAGTCATGAGAGGTTTTTATCCAAGAGACTACAGTTTAAACAAGTGAAAAATACGCCGAAATTTCCTCGGCACAATCGAGTTTTCTGTACAGCGTATAATAATGTATGAAGACCCCAGCCACAGCCCTTGAAACTCTCAGCCGCGGCCCTTGAAACTCTCAGCCGCGACCCTTGAAACTCTCAGCCGCGACCCTTGAAACTCTCAGCCACGGCCCTTGAAACTTTCAGCGACGACCAGGTGGTGGCCTGTGTTGCTGGAACCCACAGCGATGCCAGACGCACTAAGTAACTCTCAACCACGGCCCATGAAACTTTCACCCGCGACCCGGTGGTGGCCTGTGTTGTTGGCACCTATAGCGGTGCCAGACGCACGATCATGGCTAACTTTAACCTTAATTAAAATAAAAACTACTGAGGCTAGAGGGCTGCAATTTGGTATGTTTGATGATTGGAGGGTGGATGATCAACATGCCATTTTGCAGCCCTCTAGCCTCAGCAGTTTTTAAGATCTGAGGGCGGACAGAAAAAGTGCGGACGGATAGGCAAATAGGAACCTCAATAATAGTTTTCTTTTACAGAAAACTAAAAATTGACTATTCTATGTTAAATAAATTACTTCATCTTACCTTGTTGGTCCTCAATATTCCTTCACCCAATGTTGAAGAGATTATTTTTGCTTTCTAACAGCAAAATTCTCATCCAATTTTCCTTAGCTAAACACAACTACCCGATGGATTTAGAAGAGATTTACCTGAAAATATGAAAATCAAAATCATCACGAGTTTCACATAAGACAAACTCACAAATTAAAATGATTCTATGACAACCACTCATAAAATTCTGGAAATATAATTAACATGGGTTTCAAGGTAAGAGAATTTTAATTTAAAAATTCTCACATTCTTGTGAAGGTTCTTGCGACATTAAAGTGTCGTGAAATATTCAACATATACAAATAATATATTTACCAGAATGTCTATTTTTCATGTTTATACGGATATATATTCATATTTATAAGAATATCGACTCTTCATACTTGCAAGAATATGTGTTCTTTGAATTATAAGAATATGTATCCTTCATATTTATATGAGTAACTGTTCATATTTACCAAAATATCTATTCTTCATATTTATAAGGACAATCTGTTCATATTCAAAAGTATATCTATTTTTCATATTCATATGAATATCTGTTCTTCATATCAACAAGGATATGTATTCCTTACTTATACCAGAATATCTATTCTTCAGTCATAAGATTATCTATTCTTCATATTAACAAGAATATGCATTCTTTTATTTAAAAGAATATCTATTCTTCATATTTATAACAATATCTATTCATATTTATAAGAATATATATTCTTTATATATACAAGAATAAGCATATCTGTTATTCATATTCATAAGAATATATATTCTTCATATCCATTAGAATACATATTGTTCGTATTCATCAGAGTATCTATTCTTCATATTCATTAGAATACATAGTTCATATTCATAAGAATATCTATTCTTTATATTCACTAGAATATACATTCTTCATATTCATAAGAATACATATTCTTCATATTCATTTAAATACATATTCTTCATATTCAATAGAATACATATTCTTCATATTCATTAGAATACATATTCTTCATATTCATTAGAATACATATTCTTCATATTCATTAGAATACATATTCTCCATATTCATTAGAATATCTGTTCTTCACATTCATCAGAGTATTTGTTCTTCATACTTGTAAGAATATCTATTCTTCATATTCACAAGAACATCTTTTATCATTCTTCACAAATCCCCACACACAAAGATGTGGTACCCACAACAATCTCCACTGGCTTTGTTTCCCGTCGCTGGATTAATTCGCAAACAAACAAAAACAATCAAATAAAACAAATCGAATTAAAAACCACTTAAGGTGCGTCCCCTTTCCGAGGAGAGAATAATGCGTCCGATTCCGTCCGCGACTCGTAATATAATTATATTGCTACTTAAAATTCAGCCTCCTTTATGAAGTCATTAGGAGGGCATCCGGATGAGTTTCTCTCTCTCACTTTATCACGGAGTATTAAAACTGCGCTTGTCCTAAAGGTGTGTGTGTGTGTGTGTGTGTGTGTGTGTGTGTGTGTGTGTGTGTGTGTGTGTGCGCGCGCGCACCAACTAGACCGCACAGGTGTGACACAGAATTCATTACCTGAGCGGCAATTAACTTTTATAATATGAAATAATGTGATAAACACGAGGCGAAAGTGACTAATGATTTTATACTAATATTTTATTTTCTTGTACAGTGATAAACAATTAAAAACT
Organism: Macrobrachium rosenbergii; assembly: GCF_040412425.1. NCBI lineage: Eukaryota > Metazoa > Arthropoda > Malacostraca > Decapoda > Palaemonidae > Macrobrachium > Macrobrachium rosenbergii. The sequence goes on from NC_089766.1 coordinate 6,961,130, forward strand.
TTCAATGTGGATTTCACTTTGAGAGGTTTTGATAAATGCGATCTAATTGAAAGAATCGCCTTCTCAAGTTCTTGCGTAATTACTCTTGAATATATAACACAAAAATCTTTCAGTTATATTTCAGGTGTTTCGTTACTGTTTTAATTGAAAGTTATATTATACACATGCACATAAATATATATATATATATATATATATATATATATATATATATATATATATATATAATATATAATATATATATATATATATATATATATATATATATATATATATATATATATATATATATATAGAACCGAACTGGATATAGAATTTAGGCCAAAGGCCAAGCACTGGGACCTATAAGGTCTTTCAGCGCTGAAGCGGAAATTGACAGTTAAAGATTTGAAAGGTGTAACAGGAGGAAAACCTCGCAGTTGCAGTATGAAATAATTGTTAGGGAAAGGGTGGAAAGTAAGATGGAAGAAAGACAATATGAAAGGAGGCACAGTAAAAGGAACGAAAGGGGTTGCATCTAGTAGGGCCGAAGGGACGCTGCGAAGAAACCTTCCTTAAGTAATGCCTACAGAGCACCGCATGAGCTGCACTGACGGCGCTACCCCCGTACGGGGAGTTACTATAGTATATGCTGTCAAAATTGGAAGCTGGCCACTTCGAAGAATGGACTTACTCAGGGCTTGTTTCGTGAGGCAAAATCAACTGTAATTTTTCACAAATCTGTAATTCTTCATACAGATAAGAGTCTGCCTAACACTTTATTTACGATAGGCGAAGTAAATCTCTCATCTATTCTCAGTAAAATCAACTGACTCGAGATTCACTTTATATTATATAGGCAGTTGGTAGATAATCCATTATCTGGAAGCGTAGAGCATAAAATATTTACCCCCCGTGGACTTTGTTAATCTCTTATGTGCCTTAATCAAACACTCAGAATCTTTAAAAATGTGGTATCATATTCTCCAATATAGAAAGGGAGTGTGTGTAATTTTCTAAATTAAAAAGTTTAGTCTCGTACTTTTTCTAACCTAGGTCCCCCTCGACTTAAATTGCACTCTGTCCTTTATCCTAAATTATATTCTCCCATTTTAACATTGTGGGGCTCCTTTAATCTCACGAACATTTTAACATTATTAAAAAGGGTCTCTTGTTAAGTATTTCTGCCATAACATTGAAATATATAACATATTTCTCTCGCTGGAAGACTGAAATATATAACATATTTCTCTCGCTGGAAGACTGAAATATATAACATATTTCTCTCGCTGGAAGACTGAAATATATAACATATTTCTCCTGCCATAAGACAAATATATATAATATATTTCTCCTGCCATAAGACTGAAATATATAACATATTTCTCTCGCTGGAAGACTGAAATATATAACATATTTCTCCTGCCAGAAGACTGAAATATATAACATATTTCTCCTGCCATAAGACTGAAATATATAACATATTTCTCTCACTGGAAGACTGAAATATATAACATATTTCTCCTGCCAGAAGACTGAAATATATAACATATTTCTCCTGCCATAAGACTGAAATATATAACATATTTCTCCTGCCAGAAGACTGAAATATATAACATATTTCTCCTGCCATAAGACTGAAATATATAACATTTCTCCTTCTGTAAGACTGAAATATATAACATATTTCTCCTGCCATAAGACTGAAATATAAAACATATTTCTCCTTTTAAGACTGAAAATATAAATATTTCTCCTCATAAACTGAAATATCATAAAATATTTCTCCTAAGAAAACCTGAAATATATAACATATTTCTCCTGCCATAAGACTGAAATATATAAACTGCATTTTTCCTGCCATAATTTTGAAATAAAATATATTTCTCCTGCCAAATGAAATATATAACATATTTCTGCCATAAGACTGAAATATATAACATATTTCTTCCTGCCATAAGACTGAAATCATAACATATTTCTCCTGCCATAAGACTGAAATATATAACATATTTCTCCTGCCATAAGACTGAAATATATAACATTTCTCCTGCCATAAGACTGAAATATATAACATATTTCTCCTGCCATAAGACTGAAATATAAAACATATTTCTCCTGCCATAAGACTGAAATATATAACATATTTCTCCTGCCATAAGACTGAAATATATAACATATTTCTCCTGCCATAAGACTGAAATATATAACATATTTCTCCTGCCATAATACTGAAATATATAACATATTTCTCCTGCCATAAGACTGAAATATATAACATATTTCTCCTGCCATAAGACTGAAATATATAACATATTTCTCCTGCCATAAGACTGAAATATATAACATATTTCTCCTGCCATAAGACTGAAATATAAAACATATTTCTCCTGCCATAAGACTGAAATATATAACATATTTCTCCTGCCATAAGACTGAAATATATAACATATTTCTCCTGCCATAAGACTGAAATATATAACATATGTCTCCTGCCATAATACTGAAATACATAATATATTTCTCCTGCCATAAGACTGAAATATATAACATATTTCTCCTGCCATAAGACTGAAATATATAACATATTTCTCCTGCCATAAGACTGAAATATATAACATATTTCTCCTGCCATAAGACTGAAATATATAACATATTTCTCCTGCCATAAGACTGAAATATATAACATATTTCTCCTGCCATAAGACTGAAATACATAACATATTTCTCCTGCCATAAGACTGAAATATATAACATATTTCTCCTGCCATAAGACTGAAATATATATTTCTCCTGCCGTAAGACTGAAATATATAACATTTCTCCTGTCATAGGACTGAAATACATATTTCTCCTGCCATAAGACTGAAATATATAACATACTTCTCCTGCCATAAGACTGAAAAATACAACATATTTCTCCTGCCATAAGACTGAAATATATAATATATTTCTCTTCTCAGGCAGTCTCCGGTTTACAATGGGGGTTCTGTTTTTAGGCAGCATTGTAAACTGAAAATCGTCATAAACCGAAAATCGTCAAAAATCCTAAGAAAACCTTACTTTTAATGACATTGAAAATGATATAAACTGCATTTTTATTGAGTTTTCATAAAAAAACTCCATATTTTGATTATTCTGCCGTTTTGGAGCCATATTTCTTCCGTCGGATCGGCATTTGATGCGTCGTAACCCCGGAACATGGTGGTAAACTGGGAAATAATTTCTGATGAATATATTTGAAAAGCGTCGTAACCATTGTAAGCCGGACCCGTCGTAAACCGGGGACTGCCTAACATATTTCTCCTACCATAAGACTGAAATTTATAACAGTTCTCCTGCCATAAGACAAATATATAACATATTTCTCCTGCCAGAAGACTGAAATATATAACATATTTCTCCTGCCATAAGACTGAAATATATAACATTTCTTCTGCCAGAAGACTGAAATATATAACATATTTCATTCGTCTCTCAAAAGCTCTTGAAAGTCAGGACGAATTCGCAAGAAAACCAGCTATCCATCAAATTATCCTGGACCCATTTCTGGCAAATTGTATCCCTGCATTTACATCTAAGACCCGACTCTTAATCATTTATCCCTCCATTACGTCAGTCAATCTTTTCCACTCAAATCTCTCTCTCTCTCTCTCTCTCTCTCTCTCTCTCTCTCTCTCTCTCCTTTCCCTTTGTCCGTCTTTCGCAACTTCCCCCTTTCTGTGTCTTCACCTTTTCTGCTCATCCTGTTCTTATCTTCACGCTTTTTTAACCAATTCCCCTTTATCGCCTTCCTCCTCCCCTTTCTCTTCCCCTTCCTATTGTTATCACAGATGGAATGAGGAAACTGAAGAAGCCAGATGTATGCATAATTGGGGTTTGGGTTTCTCAAATGACAAGACGGTTACTGTCCTGAGAGAGGATTCATCTGTTCGAAGGATGTTTTGGCGTATCGCCTATCCTGGGATGCAATGAAGTGCCCATTTTCTTTTAATAACCACCCATTTTCTTTGAAAATCCCACGTTTTCTCTTAAAACCGCCCGTTTTCCTTTCAAAGGCCCCACATTTCTGTTAAAGCCACCCATTTTCTGTTAAAGCAACTCATTTTCTTTTAAAAGCCACCCATTTTCGTTTAAAAGCTCCCATTTTCTTTTAAAACAACCCATTTTCCTTTAAAACCACACATTTTCTGTTCAAAACATTCCATTTTCTTTTAAAAACCAGCCATTTTATTTACAAAACCCCATTTTCTCTTCAAAACCCGCCAGTTTGTTTTCAAAACTCCCCAATTTCTTTTCAAAACCCTACAATTTCTTTTCAAAACCCTACAATTTCTTTTCAAACCCCTACAATTTCTTTACAAAACCCTACAATTTCTTTCAAAACCACCCAATTTCTTTTCAAAACCCGCCAGTTTCTTCTCAAAACTACCCAATTTCTTTTCAAAACGCCCCAATTTCTTTTCAAAACTCCCCATTTCTTTACAAAACTCATTTTCTTTTCAAAAACTTTTCGAAACTCCCAAATTTCTTTTCAAAACTCCCCAATTTCTTTCAGAACCACCCCTTTTCCTCATTAGAACTCCCCAATTTCTTTTCAAAACTCCCCAATTTCTTTTCAAAACTCCCCAATTTCTTTTCACAACTCCCCAATTTCTTTTCAAAACTCCCCAATTTTTCACAACTCCTCAATTTCTTTTCAAAACTCCCCAATTTCCTCTCATAACCCCGAGATTCTTTTCAAAACTCCCAAATTTCTTTTCAAGAACCACCCAATTTCTTTTCAGAACTCACCAATTTCTTTTCAGAACTCACCAATTTCTTTTCAGAACTCTCCAATTTCTTTTCAGAACTCCCCAATTTCTTTTCAGAACTCCCCAATTTCTTTCAGAACTCCCCAATTTCTTTTCAAAACTCCCCAATTTCTTTTCAAAACTCCTCAATTGCTTTTCAAAACTCCTCAATTGCTTTTCTAAACTCCCAATTTCTAATAACACCCCCATTTCTTTTCAAAAGCCCTTTCAAAACTCCCCCAATTTCTTTTCAAAAGCCCCCAATTTCTTTTCAAACCCACCCATTTTCTCTTCGCGGAAGCTCTCCCTCCGCATGTAATCGAGCTCCGGCTTCAAAGAAGGCCCAGCGGATGAATATTCGATTACAAAATCCCACCAGAATAACCTGAATGTTTAATGACACACACTTGTTTTCACTCCAAATATGTGAACAGGGGGGAGGAACCGTTCGTTTCGTTCTGGAGATCAGAAAACTTTTCTTTTGGGAAGAAAACTGAAAAAAAAATGAAAAACAAAAGTAGGTTAGGTGACGCTGACTAAAAGGTTCAGTTCGTAACTATATACTGTTACGGAAGAAGGAATCGTTTATTTTTTTTTATAGATGTAGGGACCGATTGTATGGCCAACCTGATGCACTGATGTTGCCCAGGCCCGAGCAAACAGGAAAAAGAGTTGGGGGCCGCGAAGAGTAAGGTTTAGTCCCTAGGGAACCAATAGATCTGACACCTTACGGGAGTTGAGGAGGGGGGTGGTGGCGGGATGTTAAATCTGTGTCTCCTAAAAGAATTCATGTTTAATTTTACAATTACTTTCTTAAAGAACAAATCCACCATACGATTTATATAATAATAAAATTACCCAATTACCCTTTCCAATAATAATAATAATAAAAATAATAATAATAATAATAATAATAATAATAATAATAATAATAATAATAATAATAATAATAATAATATAAGACTCTTCAAGACCTCATGAAATCAGTTTCTATTTCTACTGTAAATAAAAGTTGAATATTTTGGGGTTTAACAGCGTTGACGTATTAGATTTGAGAGAAACTAAACCTATCCAGTAAAAGTGATACTAAGAAGAAATTAAACAAAAAAATAACAACTGCCAAAGTTGTTGATTAATCACACTAAACTTTTAAATAATTATAACCCTGAAGTTCCCTATCATGCTTTCTTTTTCCTTTCAGTGTAATTAACCCCCTTAAACATACTTCGTCAAGACAAAAAGCAAAGCATCTGAGAAAAGCACACTTCCCTACATGTTACTTATATGTATAAATACTTCAGTTCAACAAAGTAAACATAAGTTCACTCAAAAATCACAATCTTTACCATAAGAGGTGAACTCGATTCATTGACACACACATCCAAATCCACTCTTTTATCAGTTAAGCTACAAGGTAGATAAACCCATCGAGGATTAATCTGGATAATCCTTAAGCCGGATATACGCAAACTGTTCCCGGAAAGAAGAGGGAAAATGAAATAATCGGATGAATGACAAGAAGAGGCACAAGAGCAACTGGGCAACTTAAATGTGTTGGGATAAAAATACAGGACTTTGATTTGTGATACAGTGAAGGGTAGGTTTTTACTTTATCCCGTGTTTACCAGTCACACTTTTTGACAAGGCTCTTTCTTTCTTTCTTTCTTCATCTTTACATACTGTATCTTTCTGTCATCTTTCCATGCTGAATTTTTATATATATTTTCTCTTCCGCTTCACAAAAGGAGTTTTGATATGGTGGAAACTGTCTGTCATATTGAAATGTGTCTCTTATGAATTGAAACACACAAAGGGCAGAGAGAGAGAGAGAGAGAGAGAGAGAGAGAGAGAGAGAGAGAGAGAGAGAGAGAGAGAGGAGAGAGAGAGAGAGAGAGAGAGAGAGAGCAAGTATTATTTTGAAAATTCGTCTGTCTCTAGATCTTGACTTTGTTCTATCAGCCCCCCTTAAAAATAAATATATAAATAATCAAACGAACGAATGACTGAATGAATGAATGGATAGATAAGACAGATAGATAGATAGATATATATAATTTAATATTCCCAATTTCCCCTTCCCATTTACAACTAAAAATCCAAATACGAAAACAAATTTTTTTTTTTAAATAAATAAATAAATAAATAACTCACAATTTCCCCTTACCATTTAAGACTCAACACCCAACCATTAGTAAAAGAATAACCTTGTACTTTCTCCCATCATTCTGTCCTTTCACTCGGGAAAGCAAACAAACAGCCCTCTAAAAGGACTCCTTTTTACTTTCTTCTTTCACTCAAAACGAGGGACTAAAAAAAATTATAAAAAACCATCGGAGCGACTCACCATAAAAAAAACATTAAAACAACCGAAAACCCACCGGAGCGACTCACCATAAAAACAAAAAAAACAACCGCAGGACGTTACCATAAGAAACTATAAAAATAACAACCGCAGCGAGTCACCGTAAACAAATTACTAAAAACTACCACAGCGAGTCACCATAAAAGAAAACAACCGCAGGAAGTCACCATAAGAAATTATAAAAAAAACAACAGCAGCGAGTCACCGTAAACAAATTATTAAAAACTACCACAACGAGTCACCATAAAAAAACACATTTAAAAAAACTACCGCAACGAGTCACCATAAAAAACAAAAAATGTACCCTAGCGAGTCACCATAAAAAAAATTGTAACAAAAAAAAAAAAAACTATCCAAGCAAGTCACCGTAAAATAAAAGTTTCCACAGCATAATAAACTTTGCTGTTGTCAAGTAGCTGTTGTGCATTCATGAATAGAAAGGCCTGTTTGAATATTCAGGTTTTCGTAAAACCGGGAAATCGGACTTCTGAATATTATGAATATTATTCCCCTGTCTTTATAATATTTATTGTTAAGTTATGGATGTTATTGTTAATAACTACGCCAATTTTCGAAGTTTTCTAAATATTTTACGTCTTTGTAATATTACACTATGTTATGAATGTTGTTGTGAGTAATGGCATTGATGAGAATATTGAAAAATGGTAGAAAATTAGTCTTTTGTATATTATGTTTTAAGAAATATATATATATATATATATATATATATATATATATATATATATATATATATATATATATATATATATATAAATACATAGATAAATAAATATATGAATAAGTAAATAAAAAAATATATATATATATATATATATATATATATATATATATATAAATACATAAATAAATAAATATGAATAAGTAAATAAAAAATTAATTAGTTAAAAGGTGTGAGACTGAATCCTAACTCAATTCCGGAAACTGAAAAGATTGAGCACACCTATATAGTTGCAATACGATATCTATGAACAACAAAAGTGAATAAGTCTTGCAATGATATAGGAATCTACAACCTCCCCCCAACCCTTCCCCCAGAATCCTAGGCCCCATTTTGAAATTCCCCAAGTTGGTAGAAGACCCCCTCCATTCCCCAAGATTCCTAGACCAAATTCTGAAATTCCCCAAGTTGGTACAAGACCCCCTCCCTTCCCCCAAGATTCCTGAACCTAATTTTGAAATTCCCCAAATTGATACAAGACCCCCTCTCTTCCCCAAGATTCCTAAACCTAATTTTGAAATTCCCCAAGTTGTTACAAGACCCCCTCCCTTCACCAAGATCTCTAAACCTAATTTTAAAATTCCCCAAGTTAGAACAAGACCCCCCTCCCTTCACCAAGATCCCTAAACGTAATTTTGAAATTCCCCAAGTTGGTACAAGACCCCCTCTCTTCCCCAAGATTCCTAGACCTAATTTTGAAATTCCCCAAGTTGGAACAAGACCCCCTCCCTTCCCCAAGATTCTTAAACCTAAATTTGAAATTACCTAAGTTTGTACAAGATCCCCCACCCTTCCCCAAGATTCCTAGACCAACCCCAATCATTTGATAATTCCCCAAGTTGGCCCAAGACCAACCCCCCCATCCCTTCCCCAATAATCCTAGACCTACCCTTTTAAATTCCCCAAGTTGGTACAAGACCCCCCTCCCTTCCCCAAGATTCCTAAACCTAATTTTGAAATTCTCCAAGTTGGTAGAGGACCCCTTCCCTTCCCCAGACCCTAGACCTTTTTTGAAATTCCCCAAGTTGGTACATAACCCCCAGCCCCCTTCCCCAAGATTCCTAGACCTAATTTTGAAATTCCCAAAGTTGGCACAAGACCACCCCTCCACCTCCCTCCCCCATAATCCTAGGCTACTCTTTTTAAATTCCCGAAGTTGGTACAAGACCCCCCCTCCCTTCCCCAAGATTCCTAGACCTAATTTTGAAATTCCCCAAGTTGGTACAAGACCCCCTTCCTTCCCCAAGATTCTTAGACCTAATTTTGAAATTCCTCAAGTTCATACAAGACCCCCCCTTCCTTCCCCAAGATTCCTAGACCTAATTTTGAAATTCCCAGAGTTAGCACAAGACCACCAACCCCAAGCCCCCTCCTCCCTTTCCCCCAGAAATTCCCCAAGTTGTCACAAGGCTCCATTCCCCAAGATTCCAGACAATTTTAAAATTCCCAAGTTAGCACAAGACCAACGTGGTTGTACAACAACAACGACGGGGTTGTATTGATAACAACCTCAGATGGAAAGGGCTTTCCAATGGTGCTAAATGTTGTATATACAATTGTATATTTAGTGTCATAATAACATGATTTGCTGTTCCTGTTTGTTTTCCCATCATGCTCCTTTCTTTAAAACATTTTGCACTCTTCTATTTTCCATTTATATATATATATAACTGGCAAATGTTTATATATATATATATAGATCCGCATTGTATAGTATATATAGTTGTGTATTTAAATATAATAACATATATATGTTTAGCATATCTATAAATGCATATATAGATATATATATATATATATATATATATATATATATATATACTGTGGATCTTTTAATCGTAACAAAGAAAAAGCAAGACCTTGTCACACCAGGTTCTAAAGAACCGGCTCACTATAAACCATACAATTTTCTGCTTCATTTATCGCCACTAATTCCATACAATTATGAAACAATAACAACAAACATAACTAACAACAATAAATACGAAACCAAACATAAATTTAGCAGACATTAAAGAACGATTGCAAACGTGAGAGACATAAAAAACCAGCCATAGTTTCTGATTACAAGCGGATTTCCAGTTACAGTCCTTCCGCGATTTCCATAAGCAAACTTTGGGGACGCCGAATATTTGCCAAGTGTCCGGAATTATGGAAAAACCTTCCTGTGGAGGTTTGGGCTTTGAAGATGTCATCATCATTTAGAAATCCGTTTGATTAGGCTTAGAGGCTTATGATTTATAATTTTTTTTTAGCTGTAATTAAGTGTTTTTTTATGTATTTTTCTGGGTGGTTAAAAGGATGATACCTTAGGAAATAAATATATCTAAATATATAAATAAAGCATTTCATGAATCAATATATGTGTTAAACACCACAAAAATATTTATTGTATGTAAAGCCCATTATCATTGGATTAAAACATTTGATTTTTCTCTAATACATAATGTCTTAACAAAAACACAGTTTATAAAGCATTGCAATTTAAGTAATGTCTTTATAAAACAAAAAACACAATTTACAAAACACTGCAATTTATATTAAAACCTCTCTCTCTCTCTCTCTCTCTCTCTCTCTCTCTCTCTCTCTCTCTCTCTCTCTCTCTCCAGTAATGTCTTAACAAAAACGCAGTTTATAAAGCATTGCAATCTATATTAAGAGTAAACGACCGCCCCCCTGCTCTCTCTCTCTCTCTCTCTCTCCAGTAATGTCTTTATAAAACAAAAACACAATTTACAAAACACTGCAATTTATACTAAGAGTAAAACCTCTCTCTCTCTCCAGTAATGTCTTAATAAAAACAAAAACAATTTACAAAGCATTGCAATCTATACTAAGAGTAAAACATCTCTCCTCTCTCTCTCTCTCTCTCTCTCTCTCTCTCTCTCTCTCTCTCTCTTACACACAAACACAAGCACACAATTTATCATTCTAAGCAGCATCACGCATCGTTATAATGCAAAAGGACTAATCAGTTAAATGAAGCGAAAACACAACCAACCTGCGTCCACAAATTAACGCAAAATTGAGTCATTTGTTCCAATAAAAAGACTGGTTGGGAACAGTGGGCAAATTGGACAATTACATTCTAATTTTTGTGGGCTGAAGATATATATCCCCTACCTAAATTACTGTAACCTACGGCGGGTGATGAGCATTTGTCACTGTCAGTCGGTCATGATTATGTTCAGCGATATCGACTGTGGATATTTATCGCCAGGTAGGAAAAACGGGCTCTATAATATGCGGTGGATTAAAATATGGAGGTACATAAAAAGTATACAGTTTGTGTGTGAGAGAGAGAGAGAGAGAGAGAGAGAGAGTGAGAGAGAGAGAGAGACAGAGATAATTAGAGTGTGTTTGTGTGTGTGAGAGAGAGAGAGAGAGAGAGAGAGAGAGAGAGAGAGAGAGAGAGAGAATTCGCATCTGAAGTCATATATTTTCCTTCCTCTATCTCTCCTAATTTGCATACGCTATACATCCTGAACAAGAGGTAGTTTGTGAATATGCAAATATTGCAATGGCTCATCCTGTCTGTCAGTGTCCGCAGTTTCAAAATAATAAACAATGTTATGAGGTCCCCTCTCTCTCTCTCTCTCTCTCTCTCTCTCTCTCTCTCTCTCTCTCTCTCTCAGGTAAGGTATTATATGCCAGTCTAGTTGTACATTCAACCTGTTTCTCTGAGATACACATGGAACTGAAACTAATTCCAACTCTCTATCAGTTGGATATCATATACAAGAGCTAATCAGCTACTTTCGTATAACACTCTCTCTCTCTCTCTCTCTTAAATAATTCCAACTCTCTGCTATATTTTGAATGTCATATACAAGAGCGAACCAGGTGCTTTAGTATTACTCTCTCTCTCTCTCTCTCTCTCTCTCTCTCTCTCTCTCTCTCTCTCTCTCTCTACCTACGCATATGAAGGAAGTATGTGGATGTTTGCATATCCTCCATTCACTAACCTTTCCGTTTGGGTTTCAAAGGTCTAGGATAAATAGCCTGGCCCTTTCCCCATCATCCATTTATTTATTTACTCAAGAGAGCGAACCAGTTTCCAGGGAATTTTTTTTTTTACTTTCCAGCACACGACGTCCTGAAATACTGTTGCTGTAGATGTATTTATGTGTGTGTATGTATGTGTATCTTTGTGTATATATACATATATATTATATATATATATATACATAGATATATATATATTTACTTCAGTATGTGGAGGACCAATGCATGGACATTCTATTAAATTCTATTGTGCCACTCATGACTAGACGTGGATATTATACCTATACCTGGTGGTCAGTCGAGTGAGTTGGGCAATGTACTGGGCAAAGATTGCATTGGTTACCCTCTTATAACAATATTCTTACTGAAAACCTGAAGGAGCGCATGTAATTAGGGCTGTTAATGCAGAAGTACCCAGCACTAATGGGTTGTGAACCCTTGGTGGATGGAAAAATGTGAATAATAATAATAATAATAATAATAATAATAATAATAATAATAATAATAATAATAATAATAATAATAATAAATTTCTGACTTACATCAGGATCGAACCCAGGTCTTTCAACTGAAAGGCAAGGCCGCTGCCAACTAAACCCTACAAGAAGTTGGAACCATGCTGGCATGCGAGGCAGTTACCCTGCCCAGGTAAAGCCTTAGGTACAGTGGTACTTAGGTTTCAAATTCTATTACGACTTGTGTGGCTTAGTTGGCAGCGGCTTTGCCTTTCATTTGAAAGACCTGGGCTCGATCCTGACGTGAGTCAGAAATTTATTTCTGTTCCACATGTGATTGTGTGTTATTATTATTACAGTAATAACAATATCATACGGATACACTACAAAAAAACTAAAACTTAATGCAAAATTTGTAATGAACAAACTTCATGCCTAAAAAAAAAAAAGTAATTGACCACAAAACTGAAAACTCCAAATGGGAATCAAAAGATAGATGAAAAGCCATAATCGCCTTTGGAAGAATTCCAAAAACCTTCGGGAAAAGTTTATTTTCCCTAAAAATTCAGAGACTCAGCACAAGTTTCCTTCCTTTGTCTCATCAGAGATAATGACTATTATATATGCCTCGCCTGATTTATCAAAACCTGACAAACAGTTCCGTGGAAATCGTGATTTATCGAACGATATTTAGAACCGTGGAAGAATTGGTTACGGAAAGTAACCTGGAGTCTTATGATATCAAATTTTAAAAACCAACAACCATCTCGGTAAAGCCTATAGATAGGCCTATGTTAGGCCTACAAGCAGTTTACTGTCTTACGCTAAACCTAAATATATAACTACCATCAATATGTAACTGCCTTTCAGTTTGATAAAATAAATGAGTATAAAACAAACAATTTTTGCATACTTCAAATTCAACGCTTGTTAAGCAAGTACTTTCATTTTGACGAAGTCACTAAATAAGAAAGATATGTCAAAACTGCGATAATGACCATTACATGTGTAAATGGGCGATCTGAAGCGAAAATGTCTGCTATAACACACAGGATTAATGGCACAAATACACTAACATGGCTCACCATAACACCTCAGACTAGAGATCTGATGGCGCCGGTTCCAGGGGTAAATCAAAGGGCCACCGAAAAGCAGTAATTAGCGGAGGCCAATTCCATACCATAGGCGAGCCCGTAATTGAAGGTGTTCACCTAGGAATGAGATCTCCAGATGAAGCCGAACTTCGTCGGAGGAAAGAAGCCTTTGAACCTCCCGTCGAAGGGCGAATCCCCTGGCGGTTCTGGAAGGAACGTCAGCAGCTGGAAGCCTTGGGGAACTGCGCGAAATTCCCCAAGGCTTCCAGCTGCTCTACAGATTTCGTGTGCGGGGTGGGGGGGGGCTGCCTGGGGTAGGAGTGGCGCCCCTCCCCCCAGCTGGTGACAGCTGGAGGGGATTTGGTGTTGTTATGTCTAGAATACTGAGAGATCTACAGAAAACTGGGCAGATTCTAGGCCTAGCTGAGTCAGTTTTGGTGTTATGTCTAGAATACTGAGAGATCTACAGAAAACTGGACAGATTCTAGGCCTAGCTGAGTCAGTTTTGGTGTTATGTCTAGAATACTGAGAGATCTACAGAAAACTAGACAGGTTGTAGGTCTAGCCTAGTCAGTGTACAACTAAATAGCTGGTCACTTTATGCCAAATTTGAGTAAATGACATTCCAAATAACAGACACATAACCAGGTCTGTGAAAGGAATAACAAGATCTACAATTCCTCAGGTATTGTAAAAGAGCTTATGTTGGATTTTTCATTTCCAAAACACATATCTACCTCCTTTTCCCAAGCCTGTCATCACTGCAGTCAAACCAACAAGACGAACAGTTCTGATAATGGCTTCATAAAACTACCATAAAAAAATATTTAAAATATAAAAATATTAATGTACAACGTTGCTACAACCTACGACCCCAAGTATATGATTCACTTACGCGCACCAAGTCAATGAGCTGTACAAGAATCAGAAATCGCTGAGTGAGAATGATAGAGAGTTTGAGCTACGATCCTCGAAAACATTCTCCTCCCCCCCGCCCTTCCCAACTCCTTCACTCCACCCCTCACCCCCGCAACCCCTCCCTATTGATTCCTACGAATCTGTTGGCAACCGGTGACAGCTGGCCAAGAATAAGGAAAAAATATGATAGCCCATTGGAAGTCAATAACAAATGACGGGGTATCATCTATATTTCCCGATAGAAAAAAAAAGTGCGAGGAAGTTGGATAAATATAGCATCACTCATATGGAGAGAGAGAGAGAGAGAGAGAGAGAGAGAGAGATATATATCACTGATATGGAGAGACAGCGAGAGAGAGAGAGAGAGAGAATATACACTGATATGGAAAGAGACAGAGAGAGACTAACTGCTATGAGAGAGAGAGAGAGAGAGAGAGAGAGAGAGAGAGAGAGAGAGAGAGAGAACATATATCACTGATATGGAGAGAGAGAGAGAGAGAGAGAGAGAGAGAGAGAGAGAGAGAGAGAGAGAGAGAGAGAGAGAGAACATATATCACTGAGATGGAGAGAGAGAGAACATATATCACTGATATGGAGAGAGAGAGAGAGAGAGAGAGAGAGAGAGAGAGAGAGAACATATATCACTGCTATGAGAGAGAGAGAGAGAGAGAGAGAGCATCATTGATGATGAGAGAGAGAGAGAGAGAGCATCATTGATATGAGAGAGAGAGAGAGAGAGAGAGCATCATTGATATGAGAGAGAGAGAGAGAGAGAGAGAGAGAGAGAGAGAGAGAGAGAGAGAGAGCATCATTGATATGAGAGAGAGAGAGAGAGAGAGAGAGAGAGATAGGCTCGGTTACCAATGCTGGTTGGTACCTTTCATTTGTGCCTGTTGCATTTATGAAATTAATTACAATAAAAAAAAATCGAATAATATACATTGTTAAACTCCCAGACTTCTTGAAAAATCTGACCTACATCATAACTACAATACTCCAATGTATTTCAAGAATTACTATCGACAAAAACAGTGGCTAAAATCCCATGCAAAATATAGGATAGTCTTGTTATTTTTCGGAAGACTCCACCCACCTCTCACTTTATAATTGATATTTTCCTTGGGTAAAACACATCAGAGCATAAAATTTCTTCTCAATACATAACGTTCGCAAATGCTTAATACCAGAGAAAAATAATTATTCAAATTACGAATTATAAGGTAAGACAGTATCGGCCCCCAACCTTCTCCGTAGCCTGCAAACACCCATAGGTTACGTTAGGTTGGTATTTTTAGGTTCTTTTACTGCCCTATCATTTCCTAGCCATTTTTGCATGAAAAACCCAAAATGGTTGTTCATACAAAATTGTCTGGCTGGAGTCTTCCGAAAAATTACCGATAGCAGTAATAAAAGTAACAATATCACCAGCTAAACGGAAAATTAGGATCTGAGAATCACCTTCTGGGGAAAAATATTTACCTCAGCAAAATAACCAGCATTCTATAACGTAATAATACGCGAGTTTACGAATAAGATATTTCGGCTAGAAACGGGCAAAGTTTTCAACAACAAAGTAGTTTGTAAAGTAGGCAGTATTAGCATCTCGAAGGCAAGAAAGGTTTCGTTCCTTCCCAATCTGAATATTGGAAGGCCTGGGTTTGATCCCGATGTGAGTCAGAAATTAATATACATACATTCATACACATTATATTTACCCTCACACTGTAAGTTTTTAAAATGTAATGGGTCATACTAGAAGGTTTACGGTTGCTATATCATTCATACTTATATATAATAACATTACCTTTTCTAAATTAGAGGCAGTGAATATCCCCTTTGCCGAAAGGATGATTCCAAACGAATGCCCAGAGACGCACTCGCGAACAAACACACCTTCTACACGCACTCAAAGACACTGTGTTTCTTACTGATGATACTGTAGAGTTAGGCTGTAGCCTGGACTTCGGAAAGAGGTGAGGTACGTTGACTTTTGACAAGTCATTTGAACAAGCGTTAACCAGACCCGTCTGCAATTCAGCAGAGCTGAGACTGCTCCTATAGTAACTCTTTTCGTTATTGCTGTACCTTACAATCTCGCTATATTTACAGTTTCTTTTTTGAGGACTGTAATTCATTGAAAAAAGGAAACGTTATTTGCATTTCCTGTTGAGAATCCTAATGAAAAAGCATGAACGATATCTTGAGTAGGTTATTTGTGACGCGCATGCGTCAAGAGGGAGACAGAATGAGAGACCATTTTCTATGACGAATTTCTCGAAGGATAAACTATAAGAGAAAACGGTTGCTAAACCAGGTTTTAGTCACCTTTAGCAAGGAAACACGGGCCAATTCATACCAAGTTTTATTTCCGCTTATAAGAGCAAATCGAACCTACATTTCTCTCAATAACGGCGATCGTAGTTGCGCTTTTAATGCGCAGTAATTAAAATGTGTTTAGGTTGCTATAATAATAATATGCATTCTTGAAATGACATTATACTTTCAACTCCCCTAAAAGCTTGCTTGATAGACAAACAATATCAGCTGGCTATTTTCATATTGCTATTAGGGAACGGTGCAATTCATTTCGCACGACAAAGTAAACAGAGAGAGAGAGAGAGAGAGAGAGAGAGAGAGAGAGAGAGAGAGAGAGAGAGAGAGAGAGAGAGAGAGAGAGAGACAAAAAAAAAAAAAAAAATCTTTCTGGGAATTCTTTTACAGCTTTCCTTGCATCAGAGTTCCAGTAATGAGAAACGATCAGTACAAGCAATAACTTTATTGTTTTAGAATATTCATAGACTAAAAAAACACTACAGTATACCAAGGTCCTTTAAGGTGAAATATTTCGACAACTTCAAGAACTAACTGCCATAATCCATAATCTCTCATTTCATGGCAAACTGATTCATGAAGAATAGATGGTTATTAATACAACGCGTTTCAAAGTTCCCCAACTTTAAAATTCCTTCTCCAGAATTTTTCAGTTTGTGACCAAGAGTTGCAAAATCAAAAATGCATTTCCTTCAGTTTGAGAGAGAGAGAGAGAGAGAGAGAGAGAGAGAGAGAGAGAGAGAGAGAGAGAGAGCATGGTTTTCTGTTGGATTGCGTTAACTCCTGTTTTTTGACATTATCCTTTTCTAGAGTGTGGATTAAATGAGAGAGAGAGAGAGAGAGAGAGAGAGAGAGAGAGAGAGAGAGAGAGAGAGAGAGAGAAATGCCAGCAGGAAAATAGTAAATAAAGGTTCCCCTGCCGAACCCGGCGTAAAAACGAACTCAAGTCTCGACATTTTCGAACCCGATAGTGTTAACAAAACTCTCTCTCTCTCTCTCTCTCTCTCTTAACAAAATGGTAAAAATAAGATCCCTTGGCAATTCCCCTTAAAAAAAATAAAGGTTCCACTATTCTTTTAAAAAAATGCAAAAAAAGAAATATCACCGCCCCTCTCCCACTGGAAAACAAAACAAAAAAATAAATAAATAAAAAATAGAAATAACCCACTCCAAGCCCCTCCTTCTTCCCCAAAATCCAAGGTCCGGAATATTCCGGGCACACCTGTAATTGAATTCCTGGCTCCCAGATTCCGTGAAAATCCGTCGGCGGTCAAACCACGGTCAGGACGCGGGACCCGGAAAGTGCTGAGTGTTCCAAAAGTGTCGAGTGGAGCGGGAAGGAAGCGGGGAGGGAGGGAAGGGGGAGGGGAGGGGGGGGAGGGGGAGGGGAGGGGGGAGGGAAGGAGGGGGGAGAGGGATTACTACACGAGGGGGAGAAACAGTAGGGAGGGAAGGGGGAGGGAGAGAGAGAGAGAGACTAGAGAGAGGGGTTGAGAGAACAGACAGACAGAGGAATGGAATTTCATAATATAATGGTCAAAGAGAGAGAGAGACAGACAGACAGAGAGAGAGAGAGAGAGAGAGAGAGAGAGAGAGTATCTACTATAACGAGAGAGGAGGGAGAAAGAGAAGAGAGAGAGAGAGAGAGAGAGAGAGAGAGAGAGAGAGAGAGAGAGAGAGAGAGATTTCTGCTACAACGAGAGAAGAGAGAAAGAACTCAAAGAGAGAGAGAGAGAGAGAGAGAGAGAGAGAGAGAGAGAGAACTCCACTGCTCAGAATAAGCGACATTTCAAAGCAAAGATGTAATGTTACCCCTCCAAATTCAAAAGGAAATTTAAATGAAAATACATATAAACAACAATCCCCTACAACCTCTAACTCAGCATTACACTCTGCAAAATGATCCCCATCACTTACAACGACATCGGCTGCGGAAATATACCGTCAGCTCCCAAAAAAACCCACAGACAATAGAAGCTGAGGACCTGGTCTCCTTTCTTGGGAGGAATGAACATACCGCGCTGAGGTTCGGCGCTCCTGCGTCCTGAGGGCGCCCTTGTTTCTCTGCCCTTGGGAGGAAATCCTTTGTGCACTTTGTCTCCTATAGTTCCACGCCTCTTTGATCCATTGAGGGATGTATGGCACAGTCTGTTACCTAACTCTCTCTCTCTCTCTCTCTCTCTCTCTCTCTCTCTCTCTCTCTCTCTCTCTCTCCTTGTTCAGGAATAATTTCTTTTCAGCCTATATCTTCATATAAGAATTAATAATTATATTATTCCTGATGTTATACTTTTGTTGGTGTTGATTTTGATTGTATTATACAATAGGCCTTTTTTGAATGCCTCAGCTCTAGTTTAAGTTAGTGTACTGCTATAATGTTATTGTACTGATAATTCACAGAAAATTCATAATTTTATTATGGATAATATCAATGTAACGAATATTCTTTCTAAAGTTTTTTTTTTCTATACTTTCTCCTTAACAAAAATCTAATGACTAAACTGGACAAGTGAAAATTACGAAGAGATATTTTTATAGTCTTTTTCATTTCCTTATTCTCTTCCATTATTCCAAAATATCCGTTTTATCGCTTTGTCTTCCTATTTATTTTTCCCTTATAACTTCTCGTCCTCTGTCGAGTTAGAATCTTGGGCCTCATTTTAATTATTTAATCTAAATCTCAATTAATCTCTTCATCTTTACGTTATCACCTCCGTAGGGGGTTAGTGCCGTCAGTGCACCTCATGCGGTGCACTGTAGGCATTACTTAAGGTTCTTTGCGGCGTGCCTGAAGCCCCTAGCTGCAACCCCTTTCGTTCCTTTTACTGTACCTCCTTTCATATTCTCTTTCTTACATCTTACTTTCCTCAACCCTCTCCTAACAATTGATTCACAGTGCAACTGCGAGGTCTTCCTCCTGTTACACCTTCTAACCTCTTACTGTCAGTTTCCGTTTCAGCGCTGAATGACCTCATAGGTCCCAGTGCTTGGCCTTTGTCCTAAATTCTATATTCAATTCAATTAATTTCAATTTACGTCATCACAGTTAATTAAATCTTAAATACATTTTCCATGGCAGAAGCATATAATTTCTCATCGTCTGAGACTTCATAAATCAACGTCGCTAATATATTCAAATTGCAAGAATTTCATGTTCAACTATTGTATGCTCGAATACGCTTTCCATAATATCTTTTTTATTATTATAATTTTCATTGTCTCTCTGTAAGTTCCTCTATCTTTATTAATTCGAAAATAAATAAACTGATTAATTTTTAACTTCATGATATGTATGTGTTGAAATACTTTTCTTATTAACTCTTTATAATTGTAAGCATAATTTTCATAGACTCTCTCTGTAAATTCCGTACGCTTTTCTCGATATAAAAATTAATAATTTGATTAATTTTTAGGCACTATTTACATTTATAAGAATTTCATGATACGTGCATGCTCAAATGATTACTGTTTTTATAATTATAAAAAATTTTCATAGCGGCTCTGTAAGTTCCTATGCCTCTATCAGTTTAAATATGAATAAACTGATTAATTTTGTAGACATTTTACAGTGACCAAATGATAAAATATCCTTAGATCGCTGTACAAGGGGTAAACAATAACATAACAATAACATGACGCCCTAGGCAGCTTAATTTCTATCCGTGCAAGAACGCCACAAATCCCTCCCTGCTACGTAATAATACAATTCCCCAAACGTCTGCCTTACGTTTGGGGAATGGTATCATTAATAACAAACATATCCTTTCACCTCTTCTCCTCACATCCTTACATCCCCCAGAGGTGTGTATCCTATGTATCCGATTCTGACCTTTGGTGGCACCGTTTGACCTTTGGTGGCCTTGTCTGAGCCGTCGTTAAGTAGCCTTGGAGATTACAACACATCGCCAGCAGAGATTCCAGGCCCCGAAGTTCCCGGAACATAGATTAATACTCTCTCACTTACGAGAGTTGTGTCTGAGTTTCAGGCTGAGGGTTGCGTGTGGTATAGGTTGCATTTAGCTTTTAGTTTTCTGTAAGAGAAAACTATTATAGAGATGGCTATTTGTCTGTCCGCCCTCAGATCTCAAAAATTACTGCGGCTAGAGGGCTGCAAATTGGTATGTTGATCATCCACCCTCCAATCATCAAACATACTAAATTGCAGCCCTCTAGCCTCAGTACTTCTTTATTTTATTTAAGGTTAAGGTTAGCCATGGATCGTGCGTCTGGCACCACTATAGGTGCCAACAACACAGGCCACCACTGGGCCGTGGCTAAAAGTTTCATGGGCCTCAGCTGAGAGTTTCATACATCAATATACGCTGTACAGAAAACTCGATTGCGCCGAAGAAACTTAGACGCATTTTTTACTTGTTTATATTGAAGTTTGTACGTATGGTTTGTATGGTTGTATGTCGTGCAGGAATGGTTGTTTATATAAATAGAGGGAGAATGAGGAAGGTTCTAGTCTCAAAAATTTTCTAGAGTAGGTGGCGGGCTAATAGTTAATCTTAGTTACAACTGTAGCAAATAGCATATATATATAATTCCTTTTCTAGCACTAAAAATACAACGGTTTATGCTTCTGTAAGGATAATTCTAGACTTTAAAGAATTAAAATTTGTGTGGTTAAGGAATCAGGAAGCTAAGTACAACTTTCAGGTCTGTGTTGCAGGATCTTCGCGAAAATTTATTGCAAGGAAATCACAAAGTTCCAGGAGCAACTGATCAAATTCTGGTGTGAATGCAGGACTGAGTCTATATTTTATTGCTCTACCTATTGCTATTATGTAATTGAAGTGACTGGTAGCTTCCTGCTGTTCATGAAAGAAAAAGTCAATGGCTAATTATATTTAAGTAACTTTTCTAATCATATCCTGTAATTCGTCAAATAAAGTGTAGATGATGGAAGGTAATTTGATAATTATGACAATCGTTTTGGCGAATGTTTACAATATCTGAGTGTCCGAATACTCTCGCGGAAATTGGCTCGATTTCCTTTCATTTGTGTTGTGAACGAAAGCTCTTGAGAATACTTTAATAGGTCTTTAGTAGCATTTTCACTAAAATCTAAAACATCCTCATTGAAGTTTATATGAGAATCTAATTGGAAAAAAAATGAAACAGCAAACTCTATAATGTATAAATTACTATAAAATATAAAACATTAAAAAATGATTTGAAACTATCCAAAACACTCAAAAGATTATCATAAAAAATATGGAACATTCAAAAGCTCTTGAAAACACTTTGATAGCATTTTTTAAATAGTTTTGCACTAAAACCTCAAAACTCCTTTTTAAAATCTAAATTAACATCTAATTAAAAAATATGAAACAGCAAACTCTATAATGCATATATTATTATCAAGACTAAAGTATTAAAAAATATCCCTTGAAAATTTAAACTAATCAAAACATTCTTCTAAAAAAACATGAAAAAAAACCTTGAAAATTTTAAACCAACCAAAACATTCTCCCCAAAAAACCACAAAACATTCAAACTATCCTTGAGATAAAAAATGAGAGAGACAAACATTTTCATAAAAACCACAAAACATTCAAACTATCCTTAAGATAAAAAATAAGAGACAAACATTTTCATAAAAAAAACACAAAACATTCAAACTATACTTAAGATAAAAAATGAGAGAGACAAACATTTTCATAAAAAAAAAACACAAAACATTCAATCTATCCTTA
>NC_089766.1:6988507-7023507 GCF_040412425.1 Macrobrachium rosenbergii
TGCTTTACAGCAGCTGAGGAGATGAAGTAATGGAATGCGGTCATTCTTTTAATGGGATTTTTATTCATCGACAGCATTCCTGTTGCCTCACAGTCCTTGCGAATTATGGATCTCCAAGGGGTCATGAATTTCGAAGCTAGCAGCTGGAATGTTGCACAAATTCTTATGTGAATACTTTGCCTTAACAGATAATATGTTTCAGAAAGTATAGTTATGTAGTGTAGCTCAGCCCTTTCCAGTGATGTATCATATTTTCATTTTATTTATTTTTCACATTCACTCATCATAATTCAGAGATTTATATAAATTTCTGTTATACAACTACGGAAATTCCTCCTTTGAATATCGGACAACTGTTATTCAGTAATGCCACATTTGGCAACTCCAGAAAATGGGCGGAGCTTTGAAGTCATCGCGTTTGTTACTTGAATTATTGCTATGTTTGCGAGTTAGGCTGTCGGTCTATTTAAATCGCGATTTCATCTTATTCGTTATAAAACTTCCTTCCTAAACGCTCAGAGAATGAGCGCATGTACACAATAAATAAATGAATACATCTATAATTACATATACACACAATTAAATATGTCAAGAGTATCTTGACGTAATTAAAACATTCGCTGCCGACTCTGACTAAAAGAGCAAATAATGTCGATCTCGTAACGAGCGAGGGAATCGGCGTCGAACGTGAGCTCACTGGAACGGGGAATGTCAATAGACATGACGGGAGGTCGATTCATTAAGGTCACTAGCAATTATCATCATCTCTGCGTCGAGAGAGAGAGAGAGAGAGAGAGAGAGAGAGAGAGAGAGAGAGAGAGAGAGAGAGAGAGAGAGCTGATTTTAGATGAAAAAGGGAGCAGTGTTTCAGGCGAGGAAATGAACACTTGTGCCAAAATGTATTTTCATATTTACATGTGAAACGATGTAGAGAATTAGGTTGTTTGTTCATATGAGAGAGAGAGAGAGAGAGAGAGAGAGAGAGAGAGAGAGAGAGAGAGAGAGAGAGAGAGAGGCCAAATTCACCCCTCTATTGACATGGAAACGTAGGCACCTCTTAAACAGACTTTCCAAAAATGAGACGTAATGATACCAGGTCATTCAAGGCCATTTTTTGATAGGACAACAGATTTGTTTCGGACTAGGCCAATAAAAGAAGAATCTGGAAGTAAATAATAATGAAGCTCACGTCTATGGAATACTAAAATAACTCGTTCTACCATCACTGCAATTCGTCCAAAATACGTGACCTGGGGTCATTTCCATCGTTCGACATTACCCGAGTTTATGTCGTGACGAAAACGAGTATCGCAGAGTCCTCGCCCTGTGGTTACCTCACTTCCCTGGCGTTCCGAAAGGTTTATATCCAATTTTATTTCAGCCAAACGTATTTTTTCTATTACTCGGGAGTCGTATATCTAGCTTAATAAAAGCTTTTACGTTTAGTCTCCCTTTGAAATCATTGGAAAGGTTTGAAACTGAGATTATTGGCTCTGTAATAAACGCTTGTAATCACTTGATTTTTATTTATTTAATCAAGGAATAACAGGAATTCAAGGTCATATAAGCCTTTAATGAGTAACTTGCTCATGTTTTATGATTCTGGACTAATGTTTATTGCTTGTGCATTGTGTTCCTTGAACGATAATGATAAAGTTAGTTAGACCTATAAATACTTTAATTAAAATGGATTCTGGTATTTTTCATCCTTCGAACAAAAGGATGAATAAAAGCTTTTATTACAGTCAATAATCTCAGTTTTCGACCATTCCAGAGGTATGAAAGGGTGAAAATACATAAAAACTTTTATTAAGATAAGTACTAAACCCTGAGTGATAGAAAAATACATTTAACTGAAATAAAGTTGGATATAAACCTTTCGGAACGCCAATGAAGTGAGGTAACCACAGGGCAGGAAGGAATTTACAACACTCGTTGTCGCCCAGCTTATGATTTATGATCTGCGCCGAATTACAGATTTCCAGAGTTTCTTATTATTACAGTAGAATTCAGTTGTATGAAACACTATTTACCCTTGTCGCAACACATGATAAATCTTTTTAAAATACATGGCATTACAGTGGCTTTCAGCATTTTGTTATGAAGTCTTGTAGTTACCTCTTATTCATTATTTTTTTCTTGTTTTTTTTCTTTTGCTCGTGATATGAAGCCCTACATCACTTTTGATGTATTCACCAATAGTATTCTTTTTAAGTCCAGTTTTTTGGTTCTCTGGGTTAGTAAAAAGAATTATTGACATTTATCTTAAATACTGATATTACTATTGATACATTATTTATGAAAAATTAAAAAAGTACGTTTATATTAGTTAGTTTGTAAATGTAAATAATTCTCTATTTTACAATATTTTCAAGATATACAGTAGTGTTCCTTCCTCGCCCCCTCACCCAAACACACTGTCCCTCCCCACCCCCCACCCAAATTACTCAGTACCTTCCCCTCCACCCCCTCAAGAAACTGTCCCTCACCCCTACCACCAACCCAAATACACTGTCCGCACCCCAACTCTCTCTCTCTCTCTCTCTCTCTCTCTAAAAATTACTCAAAGGACTTAGAGTAAGTGCTAGCGCAAAGCCAGCTTATTCTAATAACAACTTCTCTCTCTCTCTCTCTCTCTCTCTCTCTCTCTCTCTCTCTCTCTCTCTCTCTCTCTCTCTCTCCGTGCGTAAAACGAAACTAAATGGAAACATTTGCATGGCCACAACGCTGCGCTTACCCCGATCCGATTGGGAGGCATAAACCCGAATTCGAAAACAAGGATTAAGATTTTTATTCCATGTGAAAATGTATCAGCGATCATTTTGACCGAGTTGTTACGCCCCGGGAGTTTTAAATACCGTCATTCTCTCTCTCTCTCTCTCTCTCTCTCTCTCTCTCTCTCTCTGGTAGTGTTGTTTTAAAAATATGCGGGATGCGTGGATAGGTATAGATGTTTTATATGTGTATATATGTATATGTATATATATATATATATATATATATATATATATATATATATATATATATATATATATATATATATCGAGCGTTGTTTATGTATACAAACATACACATATATGCCTAAATTCATACATTTATACATATATGTACACCCACCTACAAACAAACTCTCTCTCACACACTCTCACACTCTCTCTCTCTCTCTCTCTCTCTCTCTCTCTATATATATATATATATATATATATACACACACACACACATATATATATATATATACACACATCTACATATATACATATGCAGAATCTATTGGTCTTCGAGACGAGAAAGTTAAGAGGGCATTGTGGCTATTACAATTAAATATACACACATATATATAATATATATAAACATATACACAAACAGGCATAAATAAATGCCTAAATACATTCACTCACTGACAGGCATCAGACAAGCCTGTCAAACAGAATACATTAATTCCCATCACACTCTGCCCTCATGCAAAGTCAGGGTATACGCCACCCGGGCACCTAAGCCGATTTGCGAAGCTTGGTGGAGAAATTATTTGCATTTCGTAATTTTTCAACAAAAGAGATGAACCGCACAAATATTTTTTCAGTTCGGAATAAAGCCTTAGCGAATGGCGTTGCGGATAAAACATGAAAGTAATAATATTTATTGGAAACTGAATTGCAGTAGTATATATAAATATATCTATCTATCTATCTATCTATATAATATAATATATATATATATATGTATGTAAATAAAATATATATATATGTATGTATGTATAATCATATATATATATATATATATATATATATATATATATATATATATATATATATATATATATATATTTATATATATATTTATATATATATATATATATATATATATATATATATATATATATATATATATATATATATATATATATGTATATATATATATGCTTAACAACGATGGTAATTTCAGTACTGCCCCCATATCTGGTAAATTTATATTTTTATCTTACAATCTCTTCCTCCAACAGTTCAAATCAACATAAATAATGTCAAATTTAAGCGGTGTGGTTGATTTATGTAGTACAACTCAGACAGTTTTTATTCAGTAAGCATATGTAACGACCGTTTACAATAGATTAGCAACTAGCATGCAGACAAATAATGCCACATTTACAAAAAATGCCACAGATGCAAACAATGACACATTAATAAACAATCCCACAGATACAAACAATGCTACATATACAAACAATGGTACATTAATAAACAATCCCACAGATACAAACAGTGCCATATTTACAAACAATGCCACAGATACAAACAATGCCACGCTTACAGACAATGGATCATTCACAAACAATGCCACAGAGGCAAACAATGGCACATTTACAAACAATGCCACAGATACAAATAATGCCACATTTACAAACAATGCAACATTTACAAACAATGCAACATTTTCAAACAATGGCTATGTACAAACAATGCCACAGACACCTCAAGCACTTGACCAACGATGATGTTCAGCTAACGAACTAACTCCATTACCGCCCTTGTAGATTTAATTTTCCTTTTTCATCGGCTCCCGAATAATCTTTTTTTCTCCGCCACGTGAAAATCCTCCATCACCTTAAAACTCATTTCGCCTCTTTTTTTATGTAGTTTTTATGAGTGATAAAACAGAGACAATGGCCCCTCCAGGGTGATTAAACAGCGCCAGAGATGTCGGGGAGATATCGCTGGGAATTGGCGTCGAGCTTTTACGTCTGATTGCCTGTTTTTCTCCGTGTTGGAGGTTTTCTTGGGTTGGGTTTTGTTTTTTTAAGTTTTTTGGGGTGTTTTTTTAATGCCGTGTTTCCGGTCTTTGTTTCTCCTTGTATTTAACTATTCGATCAAAATTAGTTTATTCAATTTTGGAAGGTACTGGTCCAGTGATTACAGTTTCTGTAGTTTCCTTTGAGGCATATTCGCATACCAATTTAGAAGAAATATTTTAAAAACACTTTGATTTTGACTTGACTAAACATATT
This sequence comes from Macrobrachium rosenbergii, assembly GCF_040412425.1. Lineage (NCBI taxonomy): Eukaryota > Metazoa > Arthropoda > Malacostraca > Decapoda > Palaemonidae > Macrobrachium > Macrobrachium rosenbergii. Next base: position 6,993,510 of record NC_089766.1, read on the forward strand.
TTCTCTTACTATGGACAAATCATATAATCAAACTCAATTTATGATTCCAGTTTAAGCATTACTGCATTACTTCTTATACTTAGAAGCATTACATCTTTGTGAGCATCAGAAAAGAACAGGACAGAACAGAACAAGTTTCTGAACAGAGTTGCCAGAGAAAAAAGAAATCATTTTTACTAATGGCAGATCATATATTTAAAATCAATTCATGATTCCAGTTTAAAAGATAAACCTCCTAGCCAGAAGCATTCCATCTTTGTGTGCATCAGAGCAGAATACAACAAGTTTCTGAACAGAGTTGCCAGAAAAAAAGAAAGAATTCTGACTAATGGCAAATCGTATATTTAAAATCAATTCATGATTCCAATTTAAACGATACTTCTCATAGCTGGAAGCATTACATCTTTGTGAGCATCGGAGCAGAATACAACAAGTTTCTGAACAGAGTTGCCGGAGAGAAAGAAAGATAAAATTTAGACACGACAGTGTCCCAAGGACCGGGACACATCCAGTTCTGAATTCTTTTTGATAAATTTCCCTCCGTTTATTAAATTCACGACGATTCTCGTTCATTCGGAAACGCCGTAAATCAAACACGAACAGCAACATAGGAGGGGAGCAGAGTGGTCAATGTTTGAGTTTGTTTTTTTTATGTTTTATTTTTTTTTAAAGTGCTTAGGTGTTTTGCCTGAGAGGGGAACAGTTGTGCTTCAGGGATTTTACAGACTGAATATTGTATATTTGTTATTTTTCTATTTTGTTTGCTTTCAAAGTTGTCGTAGAGATTAAAATCTTTAATGCTAGCTACTGCTGGGACTTTGGATTTTGTCAAATAGCAAATAACGTCGGTGAAAAATATTTGTAACTTCATTCTCTGCAGTTCGTAGTTTTGTTGTCTTTTCAAGATTTTCTGAAACCTGAAAATGAACACAACTTGAAGAACAAATATATGCAAACGTACATACAGTTTCCACAATGCCGGGGAACATGACGCTTCGAAACTGTATGTGCTTCTCAATATATTTATTCTCAAATTTGTGTCTTTTTTTCAAGTCTCAAAGATCGATACTGATCTGTTATCAACTTTCTGAAAGTCCTTTCTCAAAGCTATTGACATATCTAAGGTATCTAAATATCTGATTCAATGATCTGTTTACCAAACTCCTTAATGGTTTGTCCAAGTCCAAAGCTTATTCTGTAAAGGCAAAGAATAATGTGCTTAAACACGAACCAAGTTCGTCGTTTCTTTGAGGTATATTCAACCTGCTTAGAAAACTCCTTCACTATGTTATCTCGTCATCAAGCCTTCTAGAATACAATGCAAATACATTTCAGTCGGTTTGGCTTTCGAGAACTACTAAAACGGGAAGAGAGGAAAGTAAAAATAATCAAAGACGCGACGCAACAGGAAAACTAGCAAGAGTCCAGCCATGAGCAACAGAAAACGAGATGAGGCAGCCAAAAATCAACTCAGCTCAGAACGCTCGCTGGAACGTCGGTAGAAGAAGACATGATGGAAAGGCCATCTATTAAGATTCCCGCAGCATCAGCTGTGGTCGACGGGAAGGGGTAGAGGAGGAGGAGGAGGAGGAGGAGGAGGAGGAGGAGGAGGAGGAGGAGGAGGAGAGAAGAAGGGAAAGGTGAAGAAGAGAAGACGAGAGAGGAAATGGGGGGAAAATTCTGGGAAGCTTAACATTGTTAGGAGAGGGGAATGGTGTTTCTTTTCTTTTTTGTTGTCTTGGGTAGCTGTGTTCAAGTTTGCCATTTGTTCGTATGATGAAAGACTATCCATTTGTACAACCACAAGAGTGAAACACACCTATACATGTTATAGGTACATACACACATACATACACACACAAACTGCACGCACCTACATATTTATATATGTACACACACACACAAGCGCAAAATTCGAATCGGCCTAGGTTTGTGAAAACAGATAATCAATAGTAACATACACTAGAGCATGGTTATGATAGTAAAATGGCAGAAGACTTGAAGATGGAGTTTGGAAGAGTTTGTAAGAGATATTTGAAAGTATTTGTGAGCAAAAATACGATTATGATGGTAAATGAGAGCCAGGAAGATGGGGTAATGAGTGCTGAATAAAGGAGTTAAGCAGTGTGTGTATGAGTTATGGGTGTTGGATGCAAAAGAAAGATAAAGATGGAAGCTATTAAGATAAACAGTTTGTGTAGCATTTATAAAGTAAGAAGAACTGAAAAAGTGAGAAGTATGGCGACACTGTTATCACCATAGCTAACAGGTACAGTGTTTATCCTAAAAATAAAGTATTGATAAACTTTCTTGTCGTCACCAAAATCCATTTACAAGCAGGTAAAACAACACATCTCGACCACACCTCACTAAAAAGACGAATATAAATAAATAAATAAATAAATAAATATATATATATATATATATATATATATATATATATATATATATATATAAATATATATATTATATATTATATATATATATATATATATATATATATATATATATATATATATATATATATATATATATATATATATATATGCCCTGCAGAAATCGTGTATTGTCTAAAATATTACAATGCATATCGAACACCTTCCCACCGTTACACCGTTTTCCCAACACCATATTTTTTTCAAAGCATAATTCACCTTGAATAACACCCCCACCCCAAAACCCCCAACCCCTTCAGGTCGATGGTACGTGTCTAGAAACCCTTTGTAGGAGTTGATTTTAAAGTCCGATATCTGGCGTCACGTGAGAAAAGCATTACGTGTTTTATTCCGACCTGGCTGCGGCGCATTTTACACAAGTGTGAATTTGACAATGATTTCCTTTAGAGGCTAATTTTACACTGGACGTGAGTGGTATTGGAAAGAGAGAATTTACTTTCTCGTGTGTGTGTGTGTGTGTGTGTGTGTGTGTGTGTGTGTGTGTGTGTGTGTGTGTGTGGCTGTTTGTGAGTTTTGTCTGAGACCGAGGTACCTCAAATGGGTAGTTGTGAATTTTAGTGAAAAGGAGATGTTAGATTTTGAGGTAATCTATATATAAATAAAGTTAAATCTTAACAGTATATATATATATATATATATATATATATATATATATATATATATATATATATATATATATATATATATATATATATATATATATATATACACACATATGTACTTACATACAGTACAGTATATACTGTAATATAGATATATAACTATATATATGTAATTTATGTATATAACATATATAAAAATATGTATATATATGTATAAATATATATATATAATACATATATATATATAATTATATATACTGTATACATATGTATATATATAAATATATATATATGTGTGTGTATGTATAAATACATTTGTGTGTGTAATGGTAAACTACCATTAATTCAAGAAATTTTGAGCATTTCGTCAAAAGCCTCACGTTACTCTCAATTCAAAAAACCCACTGAAATGACGCCCACCCATGAATATCAGACGCTAGACAAATCAAGCCTTCGGTTCATCAAGCCTCTATAATCCGCACTCGAGCCCGTCTCAAGGCTTTTTAATTGCCGGAGGAGAGAGAGAGATTACCCATGTTTTACGATTCCTCAAGTAAGAGATTACGATCTCTTTTACGACGCCTGGAAGACACTGAGATTACCGAAGGATTCTCATTCTTCTAATGAGAGCAGTTTCCTGGGTCTTGTAGGCGTCTCGAGAAGAATCATTTTGATTTAATGGTTCATTAAAAATGATAAATCTGCGTAAATTACGAAAGTCCGAAATCTGACTGATCAGGAATGGGAAATTGTGTTCTGATAATAATTCTGGTCTGCAAAAATATATTGTCGTGATAAAATGCATTTTTTCATTCAGATTTGTTGGTCCGGGGAATTTCCTATGTGAAATATCATGTGGTTCAGTAATAATACTGTCTATGGTTATGGGTTTGTTTGCGCAGTGGGTTGTACAGGTAGATTTTCGTGTGTAGTGTGAGTATATTATTGATTACATTAATTCTCAGATTGGTATATGTGTATAGACTATATATATGCATGTATATGTATACATAAATATATGTACACATACATTATATATTTATATATACATAGATATTTATACATATATATATATATATATATATATATATATATATATATAGAGAGAGAGAGAGAAGAGAGAGAGAGAGAGAGAGAGAGAGAGAGAGAGAGAGAGAGAGATTAAAGAGAGAATTAAATTATCTGTGCCATCTTCAAGGACCAAAGACGAATTAAGTATTTTAACAAAACTTACTTTCGCAGATTTGAATTTTCCTTTGGAAAACATAGATCACAATAGCCTAAAATACTCGTATATCAATTCGAATGTTGCTGTAGCCATTGTGTGAGCATTTACCACATTTTATTGGAATTATAATCAAAATTCCTTAATGCCAAGCTCTAATTCTGGCTGTAGGAACCCAAAATTATCTTGTTGGGAAATGTTGATCCTTCCGTGATATTTCTAATTATGAAAAGTGAAACGGTAGAGTTTGTGTAATTGTAATACAAATTCTAGATTATAATAAGAAAAAGAAACTTAATTTCAATTTTATTCTTTAATCACTTATTTGGGCTCGTTAGGAAATCTCATGAAAGTTTCTCAATGATAATTTTTTTTTAAATATTTTCTATATTCCTCAAAATTATAGTGTCTTCTATAGTCACTCAAAATCCGCCCCCCCCCACCCCCCCAACCCACACTCTATTCCCTCTAGGTTACTAGAACTCTTGTAAAGGCGCCATTTGCAATGAGGGCATCAAATAAGAGAACTCATACCAAGAGACACAAATACTAAAACATAAACGTGAAAGTCGCCATTTGCAATGAAGGCATTAAGTAAGAGAACTCTTTTACCAAGTACGAAAGAAACCAAACGTGAAAGTCGCCATTTGCAATGAAGGCATTAAGTAAGAGAACTCTTTTACCAAGCACGACACAAAGAAACCAAACGTGAAAGGCGCCATTTGCAATGAAGGCATCAAGCAGGAGAACTCTTATACCAAGAGAGACAGATACTAAAACCAAACGGTGAAAGCGCCATTTGCAATGAAGGCATTAAGCAAGAGACTCCTTTTAGCAAATAAGACAAACACTGAAACGAAACGCGAAACGCGCCACTTGCAATGAAGGCATTAAGCAAACGACTCCGGTAACGAGCAAACGAAGCCGATGGCTTTAACGAGCAAGAGAGCGCATCCGGCAGCGAGGACCGCGAGCTCATTGGAATGCTGGAAGTAGACATGACGGAAGGAGAGCCTCATTAACATTCGTTAACAGCAACAACAGCGGCTGCGGTCAACGAGGGTGAGAGAGAGGAGGGGGCGGGGAAGAGAAGTGGGTAAAGGGAAAAGGATGATGAAAAGAGAGAGAGAGAGAGAGAGAGAGAGAGAGAGAGAGAGAGATGTGAAGAGGGGGTAGCAAATTCGTTAAGAGGTGAAGGTGGGTATTCGATTTGAAACACGAAGTCTAACATTTACAAAAATCCGTTTCTTTTTATTTTTACTTCGACTTTCAAAGAGATTAACAAAACTGTAATATAATTTTTTTGTATACATTTCCCCGTATCTTCAGGGTTGTACAAGGCTTTGCTAGTTAATAGACAAAAAAATATCCTGAACACAGGCTGTAAACTATAAGGATTGCTGACTGAGTATCAGACTCGTAAAAATGCAATAAGCTTGTGGACATTTTCTACCTGGAAAGAAAGGTGACGATTCGTCCTGGATTAGAGCTTACTGAAGCAAAGTTTCTTATTAATTTTGTATGCTAAGTAAGTAACTATTTAGTTAAAGTAAATACAAATTTTTAGCTGATAGAAAGGTTTACATCCTATAATCTGTACTGGATATTTTTCTTAGGAATGCTCAAGTGTTAATACACAAAAACACACACACACTGAATGTGTTAATACACAAACACATACACTGAAGGTGTTAATACACAAACACACACACTGAAGGTGTTAATACACAAACACATACACACTGAAGGTGTTAATACACAAACACACACATTGAAGGTGTTAATATACAAACACATACACACACTGCAGGTGTTAATACACAAACACACACACACTGAAGGTGTTAATACACAAACACACACATTGAAGGTGTTAATACACAAACACATACACACTGAAGGTGTTAATACACAAACACACACATTGAAGGTGTTAATATACAAACACATACACACTGCAGGTGTGAATACACAAACACATACACACTGAAGGTGTTAATACACAAACACACACACACACTCTGAAGGTGTTAATACACACACACACACACTCTGCAGGTGTTAATACACAAACACACACTGAAGGTGTTAATACACAAACACACACACACTGAAGGTGTTACTACAGAAACACACACACACACACACACTGACACAACAAACACACAAAAATGACACTGAGTCGGCCTTGAAAACAACAGAGCAAAAACAGCCAACACAAAAAACCAGAGAAAGCCGACCGTCTGTATCCACAAAATCTAATTCCCATTTTGCACAGCTCACGGGTAACAAATACACACGCGCGAGTGATTTAAGGCATCAAATTTGTAGTTTTCTTGACTTTATTGGTTCCTGCACCGCCAATTCCTTCTCGTTAGTTTACGTTGTACCCCCCCTCGTAATTGGGTCGTATATCTTGGGCGTTTTATGACGCCTTGTTATAGCCTGTGCTTTGGAGATAGGGCGGTTTTTGAAGAAGACGGGAACTGTATACAAGAGATTTTTCAGCCTCTGATGACGTTCAAGCGTATAATCCTGTGCTTGCGCATGAGGGTTTAAATCACGTTGTGTGGGGGGGTGGGGGTGGGGAGTCTGGTGCTTGTTGCATGCTGTCTTGACTTTGTAGTGCCTTTAGTGCATGTTTTAGCACTAAAGTGTTTCACGGTATTATGGCAAATTTTCTCATGAGCAGAATTCCTTCCGTTGCCACTGCACTTTCTCTCTCAGCAATTGCGTATGTACTGGGGTCAGCTCCAGAACTCCAGAATAATGTGAATTGGGGTATATGCTCTCTCTCCCCCCGCCCCACCCTCTCTCTCTCTCTCTACTTATATGCATGGGTATGTACGAGCATAATCATACGGCTCTAATGATTAAGTTTTTGTTCTCTCTCTCTCTCTCTCTCTCTCTCTCTCTCTCTCTCTCTCTCTCTCTCTCTCTCTCTCAGCGTCTTCATGTTTATACTTCCCACTCTCGCATTACCATTTATTGTGTTTACAAATCTTCAAATTGGAAAAAAGTTATTAGATAGATATATATCTCCATATTTATATTTCCCACTCTCTTGTTTCCATTAATTTTATTTTTAAAGCCTTAAAAATTAAAAAGAGTTATTAGATGGATATATCTTCATAGCAATTAAAACAATATTATCCACCACCTAACTTCCAGACACAGAAAAATAATTTGAGAAGAAAATCAAAATGGACGAACTTCAGAAGTATCAAGCGAAGATACAATGCATTACTACCCTAATACTATTCTCCTTGCATTTTAATACATTATTATCTATTTATTAATTTATTAATTTGTTAATTTTCCTTTTTTATTAAGTGACATCTATTCTTCCTGTATTTCCCTGTACTTCCTCATACTTCTTCCTAATGAACATTATATTTTTTGAATGGAATTCAAGTCTTTGGTGGGCTTGTTCCTTATGAATAATTCATCTTCTGAATAATAATAATAATAATAATAATAATAATAATAATAATAATAATAATAATAACCTCAAAATGCCATAAAATACAGCCAAAGAAGGAACCCGGATACCTTAGCCTAAGCAGAGAGCCCTTGAGGCCAGGTGCTCCTAATTGGCAACTCGACAAATCACACCTGGGTCGAACACGTCGATTTCCGGATAAACAGACCTGCTGAATCGACAGCTCTCTCGTTCCAGTGAATGACGAATGATTTTTTGCTGGTTTATGGGTCGTGGTGTTGGTATAGGGGACGGTTATACATCCCGTCTTAATGTTGTTTTGCAGTGGTGATTATGTTGTTGCTGTTGCTTTTAGTTGTTGTTGTTGATACTGTTGTTGTTTTTAGTTGTTGCTGCCGATACACACACACACACACACACACACACACACATATATGTATATAAATTTCTGACTCACATCAGGATCGAACCCAGGTCTTTCAATTGAAAAGGCAGTTAGCTTGCCCAGGTAATTCCTTGGGCGCAGTTGCCCTCAGGTTCCAACTTCTTTTATGACTTGTGTGGCCTAGTGGGCAGCGCCCTTGCCTTTCAACTGAAAGACCTTGGTTCGATCCTGACGTGAGTCAGAAATTTATTTCTGTCCACACGTGAATGTGTGTTGATTATTTCTATATATAAATATATATATATATATATATATATATATATATATATATATATATATAATATATATATATATATATATATATATATATATACTAAATCATTCTAGTTACAACTACTGAATACAGCGATCACTTCCGTCTTCTCGCGCCTATCTTCCCATGTTAAAGCAACCGAAGGGAGCCATCGGCAGGCGGGCTCGCTCCACCAACGCCAAATTAATATTACTGAAGAGGCCAGCCTCCCAGTTTGACATATTAGTTAACGGTCGGGCGGATGGAGAGAGAGAGAGAGAGAGAGAGAGAGAGAGAGAGAGAGAGAGAGAGAGAAAGTTATAGATTCCCCTTCGTCACTGCAAGCCTATCTGATTTTACATATTCACTAAAACATGACAAGTGTTTGACGCTTCGTTAATCAATGTTTATTGTTTGCATGTGTTGATTCATCGTTGTTTATTTTGTTATTCTCCTCATTCTATGTTTTACCTTTTTTACATTTGCGTTTTGTTAAGAAATTTCCTCATGAATGACTGTTCTTTCATATCCGCTTCACGTGAATGTAGGCACATTTAAATAAGAGCAAATCGTAACAAAATACTGCTGAGATGCGCAGATGAAATTACTTACGTGGACCAGTCAATGACGTCACGGAGACGGACGCAACCAGGCAAGAAGAGAGTTAAATAAGTAAATAAATAAACAAACAAATAAATAAATGAATATATACACAAATAGATAAGTAAATAAAAAAATAAACAAATAGATAATTAGAGTGAAAAACAGAGCTCAGTTTCTCCTAAAGAATTCCTTCGCGTAGCATCATTTAAATTATTAGATAAAAATAAAGATAATTAAATAAATAAATAAAAAGTTAAACAGAGAAAGGAGAAGAAAAACTCAGCTCAATTTATGCTAGAAGGGATTTCCTCCTCCCAGCAACATCATTTACTCGGTGATAGAGCGGCTTTTCATCTCACCCCGATTGATTCCGTTCCGGGCAGGTTACGGAGCGGTGACCGGATTTTATCAAGATTGAATGGAAAGCGAACGATGCCGGAATGTCTGTCTTCACTCTGATCTTATTGAAAGCAAGGTTTTATCTGCTCTTTTTTTTTTTTTTTTTTTTTTAATCCTGGTTAGGATGTAAGGTTTTATTTTCTTTATTTTTTTTCGGGGGTGGGGGGGGAAGTTGGTTCGGAATCAGATGTTTTCATTCACGTTTGGATGTCGCACGTTATGTAATCGTAAGAGCATAAAGGATGTTGTATATATATATATATATATATATATATATATATATATATATATATATATATATATATATATATATATATATATATATATACATGAGAGAGATGTTTTCAGCTAATTGCATGATTATCTAACTATCAACGGAGTTGATCCGATGAGGGCGGAGGGGTGCCGCCTCTGACGGTCCAATTCCGCTTGATAATGGCTCTGATGTTAAAATATGAAAAATGAAAATTTAACATGCAATGTTAAAAAAGAAATTTACCTTAGTGACTAGACCAAAAAACAAATTACCAATCTTCTTCAATCAATTAGTTTCTTCTTCTTCTTCTTCTTCTTCGTCTCTTTCTCCTTGTTTTCCCGAAGCCTCTCCACTTTGAAGATGCGCCAATTAAAGATAATCAATAAATCAATTATCTGAGAAAATTCCCCCCAAATTTAGTAAAAACCCTCCCCCCACCCGCCCCCAAAATAAGACAGGGAACAAGTTCCTCACTGGCCTGGTTTTCTGAATCCCGAAGTATCTCAGAGAAGGAAATTGAAAATGAATCTCGGGTTCTGCGAACGTTATCAAAGTTCGTGAATGATTTACTCCGCGTTTTCAAGGTGGTTCCCGAAAATATTTGCTGGGAAGAGTCGAGTTTGTAACCAAAAATGCAGGAAAAATTGTTTGTGTGAATCTTCCAGTGGTCTCTGAGTTCAGTTTGCTCTTATATACACTCTCTCTCTCTCTCTCTCTCTCTCTCTCTCTCACACATACACACAAGCACTCAGATACGAACACGCAAACACACACACAAACACTCACATGCGAACATACAAACACACATATACAAACACTCACATACGAATATACCAACATACACACAAAATACTCACATACGAAAATACAAACACACACGCACACAAACACTAACATGCGAACATACAAACACACATACACACACAAACACACCCATACGAACATACAAACACTCACACAAACACGAACATAAAAACGCAAACACTCACACTCACATACGAATGTACAAACACTCACATACAAATATACAAACACAAACACACACAAACACTCACATATGAACATACACACACACAAACACAAACACTCACAATAGCATACAAACACACAACACAAAAACTCACATACGAACATACTAAAAACACACACGCACACATACTTTTCAAAAAATTGTATAATTTTTTTTAATAGTATTACCTGCTGGAACATCGCAAAAGATGACTGAAAATGGACACCAAATAAAAAAAAAAAAACGAATGAAAAAAGTGATTCGAAGGAACGTGAAAATTCAACGTAAGTCTCTTTTTCAACCACCAAATTGTCGAATGATTTGTTTCCAAATTTAATTGTTGATTGGCGTAATGAAGCCACTTCGAAAGCACCGCTTATTTTCCTGGAATTAGATTCTCCTGGAAAAATTGAACGGATGTTTTCCTTCCATAAACTGTGTTGTTTCTCAGAAACTCGCCCGCCTATGAAAGGAGTTTTTTTTTTTTCGGGAAAAAGTTTCATTACAATTTGCTCTAAATGTTTTCCCCTCTTTTTTATCAATGGATTTTTTGAGTCTACCTCCTCTTCCACAGAAATTTACCAGAGTTGCTGAAACTATCAGATAATATTAACGGATTGAATAACTGCCTGATATTGGAACTAGTGGACTTGTATCTGATAATAGTTTTCTTTATTAAAATGCCAAACTTCATAATTAGATTCTACGGAGGTACGTTTTACTAATGAATGCTACTGTTCTTTACATGTGTTTCTCCATAGAAAATATACCTTGTGTACATTTGGGGTGTACAGAGTGTTCTACTTCTAACATAGTTTAAAAACTCATTATCAGTTCGTTTCCCCTTGAGCCACGGTTCAAAACACATTTCTCTCTCTCTCTCTCTCTCTCTCTCTCTCTCTCTCTCTCTCTCTTATGAAATTTCTCCTTCTTGTTCATTCCTGCATAACCTAAAGATCTGTCATTTCAGACCTCAAATAACAGCCTCTCCCTCTCTCTCTATGAAATTTCTCCTCCCCTATTCACGCCAGTACAAACCTCCTTTCACAGTCTCTCTCTCTCTCTCTCTCTCTCTCTCTCTCTCTCTCTCTCTCTCTCTCTCTACGTGCGTATGTTTAGTATTCTGAGTCCGCCCCTGCATGGAAATAAATCAACGTTTGAGGAACAGCAAGAAAACTTCCTGGGCGTTTCCAGGACTTTAAGTCTTTCGTCGGGACAGACATTCAAATTCGGGATGCGACACCATGAAGAGGTAAGCGTCCTTTCTCTCTCTCTCTCTCTCTCTCTGGAGTTGTAAGCACTTTCGCATTTTCGTTTTAGTTTTGGCTTTGTTAAATTCATTTCCATTTTGTTTGTATCGTTGGCAATATTAAATAATACTTTATAAATATAAATAACTTTTCTGAAGTATTTATAGCTATATATGAATACTGTATCAGGAAGCCATCAAGTGTTTTTTTTTAAGGTTTGTTTTTCCTTACGTTTAACCACGACATAATTCATATTTTTTGTTGATGGCCACTGAGTGTTGCGATGGTATTCTGAAAACACTAGATCAATCCATTCAAAACCTTTCAGCCTTCATAATTTTTTTTTATATGTGTACATCCTACAGTTAAAAAATTATTTTCTCTATTTTTCTCCCCTTTACCCTTACACTGGTATATATTCTAATATTATATTATACCTTTCTTTCGCTTGTAAGTCTCACTTCTCCTTCACAGCAAAACTCCTGTAGGCTAATTTTTCGGGACCAAACATGATGAAACTTCTCTCTCTCTCTCTCTCTCTCTCTCTCTCTCTCTCTCTCTCTCTCTTACCTTGTCCAAGAAAGGGAGCACAGGTAAAATGGGAGTGTGGTGTTTACGCCACACTTTAAGTGAATTTTTGAGAAAGAATCAGGAAATGAATCTTAGGTAAGCCTTAGTTATTTATCATAAGCGGAGGCAAGAAGACGGTCATCAAATGAAACCTTGGGGGGTTCGGGTACCCCTGGGACATGAGAGGGTTTGGGGGTGAGGGGGAGAGGGGAGAGGGTGGGGAGGGAAGGGAGAGAATTGGAGGAAAGCCTCTCAAAAACGATAAGTTTTTTAAGAGCTAGTGAGGAACACTTTTATTCAAGACGAAGGAGTTGGATTCCTCCTTCCTATATGATGTTGACGGAAGATTTAAATGATAACTTTACAAGAATTAATTTAAGTAATGAATGTCATTAACAAATTTATATAGAGAGGAGGGATTATCGTTCATGAATCTATACAGACTTCATCAGAAAATACCTATCATATACTATCTATCATATAGAAAGTAAAGTAACGAATATCATTAGCAAGTCTATACAGTCTTCATCTGAATATACCTATAATAACGTCGTTATCATATAGAAAGTAAAATAACGAACATCATTAGCGAAATCTATAAAGACATCATCAAAAGATAACTACAATATCCTCGTCATCATCCAGAAAGAAGAGGAGCATCCTAATGATGATTATGATGATGACGTCACCATCATCATTAGCATCATCATCATCATATAAATTACGCCCATTTACTTCCTTAATTATGATGAAGCCTCAGCGTGTTTTGTCAACCTCCGGCTGATCATTATAATCATATGGCTTGGCTAATCTGATTAACTCTGGAGATTGACGTATCATAGGTCGTAGGGAGGGGGAGGGGGAGAGGGAGGGGGCTTTTTCCAATACTTAGGTTAGCTGGTGATCATAACAAGAGCCGTTATCTATTAAGGTTTTTAATAACGCTTGCTTTAACGGAGATGGGATGTTTGTCACGATGCGAGGTGTTGATTATTCTTTGCGTTATTATTATTATTATTATTATTATTATTATTATTATTAAAAAGACATGCTTAAAATAGGGTCTACTCCCTGCATATTATTATTATTATTATTATTATTATTATTATTATTATTATTATTATTATTATTATTATTATTATTACTCAGAAGACGAACCCTATTCATATGGAACAAACCCACAGGGGCTGTTGAACTGAAATTCAAGCTTCCAAAAAACACGGTGTTCATTTAAATAAGTAACAGAAGGTTAATATGGAATACAGAAAGAAAAGATCAATTATCAAAAACGGAAAAAAATAAATTAATGAATTAATATAAAAATAGATAAAAATGTAAGTAAATTATTAGAAGGCAAGAAGACTTGAACATTTGAGGTTCCAGGTTCCAACTGCACAATCAGTTATCAAAATTTGGTATTATTTTTAAGATCCAGGAATTATTTGTTATAATTCGATACCAAGTGATGGACTCTTTTTCCATTACATTTTCATGATTATTGAATATTATTATATAATTTCATACTAAAATAAACTGTTTTAGCCACGAATTTCTTGTACAGCTTCCAAAAAAACTTTTAAAAAATCAAATCTTATCTGCAGATCGGGTTCCATAATAAACGCGAACAGTGAACTCAATATCTTGTCATCTCATTCAACATTCTCTGTCTCTCTCTCTCTCTCTCTTTTCTTCGACATTGCACCTAAAATCCGCGTATTATCAGACCCCATTAAATTTCTCTCTCTCTCTCTCTCTCTCTCTCTCTCTCTCTCTTTCTTCGACATTGCACTTAAAATCCTATTATTATCAGAACCCATTTAATTTCTCTCTCTCTCTCTCTCTCTCTCTCTCTCTCTCTCTCTCTCTCTCTCATTTCTTCTCTGAAAATCCAAGTCAGATCCCATTTAATTTCTCTCTCTCTCTCTTTCTCTCTCTCTCTCTCTCTCTCTCTCTCTCTCTCTCTCTCTCTCTCTCTCATTTCTTCGGCTTTCCACTGAAAATCCGCGTATTATCAGATCCCATTTAATTTCTCTCTCTCTCTCTCTCATTTCTTCGACATTCCACTTCAGGTCCGCGTATTATCAAACCCCATTAAGTTTCTCTCTCTCTCTCTCTCTCTCTCTCTCTCTCTCTCCACAGCTTTCATCTTGCTCATGAGATGAAAGAGTTGGAGACGAGGGATGAGTCAGGTCAAAGGTGAACTCTTACGCTTAATTTCCATCGAATTAAAAAAAAATCTGGGGCACCAAAGTCTTTCCCTGAAGGAGAACCATCTCTTGAAAAATGCGTTTGTGCCAAAGTCACCAAGAAAGCATGTAGAAATGCTTCGTTTCCCTGATATTCAGTAGAGATAGATGTTTAAAGGTGTGTGTATTTGTGTGAGTGTTTGTTTGTGTGCATGTGTGTGTGTATACATACAACAAGGATCCATAAATCTATAAATCCATAAAGAATTAAGTTCACAACTTGTGTTGACATTAAGTATATCTAGATAGAAGTAGTCCTCTTTCCCCAATGGATTCACCGCTGTTCCTCAAAATATATTAAACATAAGAACTCATAATTAGATCTCATAGTAATAATTTAAAAATCAATTTCTTTACGGGTACCTAAATGTGTAATGCCAAGTATTACTATAACAGGAATAGATCATGTTTCTCAACCGGCCTGTATGCGTAAATTATACAGGAGGTACAGACTACCAATGCAATCATTTCCTATAGTAACCGCTCGTAAACTTATTGAAGTAAATATCAAATATTTTCAAACATTTTTGTTTTCATTTTTATAATATAAATGCATAGAATGCTTTTTTTATAAAAATTCTCCAAATATTCAGTGCATTGCAAGATCTCTCCTTATTTATTCAGAATCTCTCCTTATTTTTTCAAAATCTCACCTTATTTCTTCAAGATCTCACCTCATTTTTTCAATATCTCTCCTTATTTCTTCAGTATCTCTCCTTATTTCTTCAAGATCTCTCCTTATTTCTTCAATATCTCTCCTCGTTTCTTCAAGATCTCTTCTTATTTCTTCAATATCTCTTCTTATATCTTCAAGATCTCTCATGATTTCTTCAAGATCTCTCCATATTTCTTCAGTATCTCTCCATATTTCTTCAAGATCTCTCCTTAGTTCTTCAATATCTCTCCTTATGTCTTCAAGATCTCTCCTCATTTCTTCAAGATATCTCTCCTTATCTATTCCTCCTTCTTTAAATAGCATATCTCAGAGAACCGTTCATAGCAGCGAATTTCCAAAAGAGGAATACCGCCCACCCGCCACCCCGCCTCTTCAATATTCCTTGAATTTTCCCCAGCCTCCATACATAAATTGCCTCAATGTTAACCATCCATTCGCTTTTATCTCCGACTATCTAAGTGACGTTTCTCGCGCGTATAAATATTCCCTTATCTCGTTACTTTACTTCTTCAAAGGTAGGCCATTTTTCTCGTGTAGTTTCCTCGTGAGCTGACAATTGTTTTCTTCACTGTCTATCTATCTATCTATCTATTAATATATTATATGCTGTATATGTGTGTAATATATATATATATATATATATATATATATATATATATATATATATATATATATATATATATATACACACACATAATTTCTCCCCTTTAGAAAAGTAGCCCCATAAACAGTTACTTCCCAGCCTTTCAGCAAACATTTTGAGGTGAGTCTGCGAGCCCTACATCCTACCACGCTGGGCCAAAGCTGCTTCATTTCGCAGAGCATGAGAGAGCACGAACACCACCCCCACCCCCCACACCCCCGCCACTCCCCCCATCCATGAAAAAAAGACGAACTCAAAATCAATTAGGAAAATGTTATACAGAAGGAATTTGAATACTGACAGAGCCTTAGCAACGAAGACTTTACAAAACTCGAGAATAATATGCGATTTCCCTTAAGGTATTCTGCCACAAGACTTAAAAATATACCGAAATAAGATGTTAAATTTATAGCTAACGATGTAGAAACGAGATAAGATTCCCAGCCGGGAGAGAAGTTAGGTGGAATATGGCTTCAACGAACTGGAACAGAGCAAATACTATTTGCATATGGACGTAACACAAGTTGAAATCCTTTCGTTTTTCGTTATTTTTAGTTTTCTGTAAAAAAGCACTGTTGTGCCGGCTTTGTCTGTCCGTCCGGACTTTATTCTGTCCGCACTTTTTCTGTCCACCCTCAGATCTTAAAAACTACTGAGGCTAGAAGGCTGCAAATTGGTATGTTGATCATCCACCCTACAATCTTCAAACATACCAAATTGCAGTCCTCTAGCATCAGTAGTGTTTATTTCATTTAAGTTTAAATTTA
Organism: Macrobrachium rosenbergii; assembly: GCF_040412425.1. NCBI lineage: Eukaryota > Metazoa > Arthropoda > Malacostraca > Decapoda > Palaemonidae > Macrobrachium > Macrobrachium rosenbergii. The sequence goes on from NC_089766.1 coordinate 7,010,331, forward strand.
GCCATAATCGTGTATCTGGCAATGATATAGGACAGGCCACCACCGGGCCGTGGTTAAAGATTCATGAGTCGCGGCTCATACAGCATTATACCGAGACTACCGGAAGGTAGATCTATTTTCGGCGGCTTTGATTATACGCTGTAACGGCAGTACAGAAAACTCGATTGCGCCGAAGTTTCTTCGGAGCATTTTACTTATTTCTATCTTTAATAAATGGAAGATGATCCAAATCTTAAGAGCTCAAAGGGCTTTAAGTAATAGAGACTTGTTTTATTCCTCATTCAACTTACATTTATTAGGTGACTGCAACATTTCCAAACATCTACACAGCTCAACATTTCACTCCGAATTAAACAAGTAAAAACTGCGCAATCGAGTTCTCTGTACAGCCGCTACAGCGTATAATCAAGGCCACCGAAAATAGATCTATCTTTCGGTGGTCTTGGTATAATGCTGTATGAGCCGCGGCCCATGAATCTTTAACCACGGCCCCCCGGTGGTGGCCTGCCTTATATCGTTGCCAGATGCACGATTATAGCTAACTGTAACCTCAAATAAAATAAAAACTACTATGGCTGGAGGGCTGCAATTTGGTATGGTTGATGATTGGAAGGTGGATGATCAACATACCAATTTGCAGCCCTCTAGCCTCAGTAGTTTTCAAGATCTGAGGGAGGACAGAAAAAAGTGTGAACAGAAAAAGTGCGGACAGAAAAAATGCGGACAGAAAAAAGTGCGGACGGACAGACAAAGCCGGCACAATAGTTTTCTTTTACAGAAAACTAAAAGCCCAATTATTTTTATGCCGATCAACGCTTGATTTAAGAAAATGTTTGAGCTTCAGTTGATTCTCTGTTCAACTGGATAAATAAAACAGTTTGTGCTCCCACCTCGAATTCCGTACGGAAGATTTTTTTATTATAACTGAGACATATTAATGCTGGCTATGAATTCCTCCATATTTATTCATCTCGTCTTGATTTCTTCTCTCTCTCTCTCTCTCTCTCTCTATCCATGAAATTTCTTAGCCTTGATTTCCTCTCTCTCTCTCTCTCTCTCTCTTCATTAAATTTCTTAGTTGTGATTCCTCTCTCTCTCTCTCTCTCTCTCTCTCTCTGCATGAAATTTATTAGTTGTAATTTCTCTCTCTCTCTCTCTCTCTCTCTCTCTCTCTCTCTCTCTCTCTCTCTCTCTCTATGAAATTTCGGAGTTGTAATTCCTCTCTCTCTCCATAAAATTTTTTATTTGTGATTTTCTCTCTCTCTTTCTCTCTCTCTCTCTCTCTCTCTCTCTCTCTCTCTCTCTCTCTCTCTCTCTCTCACTGACATCATCACGGATGAAGGAGAGTATAATCGATTCCCTCTAACTCTCAACTCTTTGTGCCTCATTCCTGTTCCTCTCTCCGCCGCTTTCTCTCGCCATCAGTTATGGGCGGAGGACTCAGGTGGTGATTCAAAGATTCCCGAAGGAGGCCGTGGAGAGCAAGAGAAAGCGAGAGAAAGCATTTCGAAAGAGGGAAGACTTCGAGGAGAAAGAGGGAAGAGGGTTGAGTGAGGAGTTGGTGGAGAAGAGAAAGCAAGAGAAAGCATTTCGAAAGAGGGAAGACTTCGAGGAGAAAGAGGGAAGAGGGTTGAGGGAGCAGTTGGTGGAGAAGAGAAAGCATTTCGAAAGAGGGAAGACTTCGAGGAGAAAGAGGAAGAGGGTTGAGGGAGCAGTTGGTGAAGAGAAAGCGAGAAAGCATTTCGAAAGAGGGAAGACTTCGAGGAGAAGAGGAAAAGGTTGAAGGAGGAGTTGGTGGAGAAGAGAAAGCAAGAGAAAGCATTTCGAAAGAGGAAGACTTCGAAGAGAAAGGAGGAAAGGGTTGAGGGAGCAGTTGGTGGAGAAGAGAAAGCAAGAAAAGCATTTCGAAAGAGGGAAGACTTCAAAGAGACAGGAGGGAAAGGTTGAGGGAGCAGTTGGTGGAGAAGAGAAAGCAAGAGAAAGCATTTCGAAAGAGGGAAGACTTCGAAGAGAAAGGAGGGAAAGGGTTGAGGGAGCAGTTGGTGGAGAAGAGAAAGCAAGAGAAAGCATTTCGAAAGAGGGAAGACTTCGAAGAGAAAGGAGGGAAAGGGTTGAGGGAGCAGTTGGTGGAGAAGAGAAAGCAAGAGAAAGCATTTCGAAAGAGGGAAGACTTCGAAGAGACAGGAGGGAAAGGGTTGAGGGAGCAGTTGGTGGAGAAGAGAAAGCGAGAGAAAGCATTTCGAAAGAGGGAAGACTTCGAGGAGAAAGAGGGAAGAGGGTTGAGGGAGCAGTTGGTGGAGAAGAGAAAGCAAGAGAAAGCATTTCGAAAGAGGGAAGACTTCGAAGAGAAAGGAGGGAAAGGGTTGAGGGAGCAGTTGGTGGAGAAGAGAAAGCAAGAGAAAGCATTTCGAAAGAGGGAAGACTTCGAAGAGACAGGAGGGAAAAGGTTGAAGGAGGAGTTGGTGGAGAAGAGAAAGCAAGAGAAAGCATTTCGAAAGAGGGAAAACCTCGAAGAGAAAGGAGGGAAAGGGTTGAGGGAGCAGTTGGTGGAGAAGAGAAAGCGAGAGAAAGCATTTCGAAAGAGGGAAGACTTCGAGGAGAAAGGAAGGAAAGGGTTGAGCAAGCAGTTGATGGAGAAGAGAAAGCAAGAGAAAGCATTTCGAAAGAGGGAAAACCTCGAAGAGAAAGGAGGGAAAGGGTTGAGGGAGCAGTTGGTGGAGAAGAGAAAGCAAGAGAAAGCATTTCGAAAGAGGGAAGACTCCTTACCTTACAGATCTTACAGTTCGTTCGGGTTGGCCCAGGTCCCTCAGTGTGAGGCACCTCCGAAGAGAAAGGAGGAAGAGAAGAGAGAGGTCACAGGGAAACGGAAACAGGTGAAAGGTGAAGTTGTTTATCTAATTTCCTGTTCCAGGAGGATTGCACTGAAGCACTGAATAGTACTATATCTGCTATGAACAGCCTGCTGATAACGCTCTAGTGTATTTTAGCATCCGTGGTATAGATAAATTCTATGTTGTTGCAAAAATCGACCAGTTCGATTTCCAGTAAATCATAATTCTCATTTCTCAGATGATCAACGTACCTACTACACTCCTGCTAACTCCTTCTAACTACTACATGAGGTAATATTTACCCACTCACCTGAGCCCCTGTGAAGTCAGGCTTACTTAACATCATCTGTTGAAAGAAAAGTAGGTGTTAATACTTGGAAATGAGTCCTCTTCTCACGAGACATTCTCGCCATCATGAATGGTTTTCAAACAACATTTGTAAGAGTTAAATAAGCCACATAACATATAGGTTAAATTACTGAAACAATATATAAAATTGGTGTAATTTCAAGAAAGAAATAACCATGAACATCTTTTGAAAACTGTCTTATTATTTATCATAGATACCAGACAAACATATTCACTGAACCAAAGTTTATATGAAACGTTACATTTTAGATATAATAGTCTGTTCTTTAATCAACTACACAAAGCACATAATTTTAATCAAACAATAACATATATCAATGGCAAAACAACGAAACAGTTCATTCTAATTGTTAAAAAAGAATATCTGTACCGATTAGGGTCACTGTGATCAAAATGGTTTCGCATTTCAACACAACAAATCCTTCTAAACTAAGAAGTCTGTCGGATTTCAGTTTGGAATTCTGGAGTTGAATTTTGTGTCAACAAGTATTTCATATAACAAGTTGGTTGTGCAACGTTTTCTTGTTATTTTCTACCTCGTCTGTCAGGATTATTGGTATAGAGTCTTGCGACGAAATTCTCTGCTTCTGTTTATATATTTGAATGTTTACTGTGATGCTTCAGATATAATTGGTTCCCGAGTTCCACTGCACACATTTATATATATTTATATTACAAGAATCTGAATCTCACTATTCTGCTATATTAGAATCCATGACTTTCACCCTAAAGACAAAATTGAAATATACGATATCCGTTTTTAGTTTTCTGCAAAAGAAAACTATTGAGAAGGCTTTGTCTGTCCATCTACACTTTTTCTGTCTGCCCTTAGAGCTTAAAATCTACTGAGGTTAGAGGGCTGCAAATTGGTATATTGATTATCCACCCTCCAATCATAAAACACACCAAATTGCAGCCCTCTAGCCTCAGTGGTTTTTATTTTATTTAAGGTTAAAATTAGCCATGACCATGCACCTGGCACTGCTACAGGTGCCAACAACGCAGGCCACCACCCTGCTGTGGCTGAAAGTTTCATGGGCCCCCGCTGAGAGTTTCATGAGCCGTGGCTGACAGTTTCACACAGCATTATACGCTGTTCAGAAAACTCGACTGCGCCGAAGAAACTTCGGCGCACTGTTTACTTACGTTAAACTACCATCCACGACTTTCGGCCGTAAAGACGAAATTGAAAAATATATAACAGACCATCACCTCTCAACCGCGATAAAAGGCGACCTTTCCAGGCTTAAACAGAGGCGTTATGACAACGCAATGGAAGACTAAAAGTGTCAGTCCTCCGCTGCCTTTAACGCGGTGGGCGCGCAGCTCATGATACAGTGATATTCCGGAGGAAAGTGCAAACGCTGTAAAACTGTTTTACAGCCGGCGTTTCCAATAACTGAGGAGGATATTGCAGGTCGGATGTTATGGTGGCAGTAGGTGTGAGGTGTGTCTGGGTTTCAGAGAGAGAGAGAGAGAGAGAATTTGATGGGGGTAGGGAGGGGAGGTTGGTGGTGTGAAAGGGTTTATTTGTCATAGAAATAATGATGCTAACGATAAGAGAGAGAGAGAGAGAGAGAGAGAGAGAGAGAGAGAGAGAGAGAGAGAGAGAATTTGGTTTATTTGTCATAGAAATAATGATACTAACTATACGATAGAGAGAGAGAGAGAGAGAGAGAGAGAGAGAGAGAGAGAGAGAGAGAATTTGGTTTATTTGTCATAGAAATAATGATATTAACTATACGATAGAGAGAGAGAGAGAGAGAGAGAGAGAGAGAGAGAGAGAGAGAGAGAGAGAATTTGGTTTATTTGTCATAGAAATAATGATACTAACTATACGAGAGAGAGAGAGAGAGAGAGAGAGAGAGAAAGAATTTGTCATAGAAATGACGATACTAACTATAAGAGAGAGAGAGAGAGAGAGAGAGAGAGAGAGAGAGAGAGAGAGAGAGAGAGAAGAATTTGGTTTATTTGTCATAGAAATGATGATACTAACTATATGAGAGAGAGAGAGAGAGAGAGAGAGAGAGAGAGAGAGAGAGAGAGAGAGAGAGAGAGAGAGAGAGAATTTGGTTTATTTGTCATAGAAATGATGATACTAACTATATGAGAGAGAGAGAGAGAGAGAGAGAGAGAGAGAGAGAGAGAGAGAGAGAGAGAACTTGGTTTATTTGTCATAGAAATGATGATACTAACTATATGAGAGAGAGAGAGAGAGAGAGAGAGAGAGAGAGAGAGAGAGAGAGAGAGAGAGAGAGAACTTGGTTTATTTGTCATAGAAATGATGATACTAACTATATGAGAGAGACAGAGAGAGAGAGAGAGAGAGAGAGAGAGAGAGAGAGAGAGAGAGAGAATTTGGTTTATTTGTCATAGAAATAATAATACTAACGATAACCAGTCTAGGGGTTTGGTTGATATTATGGTTGCTACAGTCAATTTTGGCTTTCGATTTCACCTTCCATTGCTATTTTCGCTTTCACTTTCACCTACCAATGCTGTCTTCTCCTCCCCTTTCACCTAGAAAGATCTACCCTCGTCAGATGAGTGACGGAAGCCACGTTCAAGAAATGAGAAAAAAAAACTACCCATATAAAATGTGAAATAACAAAACTAATGAGTGGAAATCCCTTTTAAAACTTAATAAACAATGAAGAAGTTTGAGAACATTTCAGTGCTCCTCTTCCTCAGTTCCTTCGCTAGAGGGAGGCAGAACCGGAATTGAAAAATATCCACTAGGTTCACGAAGGCATTCGTGGTCTATATTTCTTCAATATCCCGACCTCCGTAGGGGGGGGTAGCGCCGTCAGTGCACCTCAGTTGGTGCGCTGTAGACATTACTTAAGGGTCCTAGCTGCAACCTCTTTCATTCCTTTCACTGTACCTCCGTCCATATTGCCTTTCTTCCATCTGACTCTCCACCTTCTCCAACAACTGTTTCATAGTGCGACTGCGAGGTTTTCCTCATTTTACACCTTTCAACCCCCCAGGGGGCAGCCAAGATGCATGATTGTGATTCATGATTTTCATTGTTTTGGTTGGACCTGGAACTGGTATGATAATGAAGGAACTGCAAAAGAAAAAATTGAAAGAAAAGAGCTATGGAATAACAAGGCATTTATATTGCTGGTCCGCTGGTATAGTGGTTAGTGTCGTGGCATGCCAGTCAAATGTTATAGGGGGTTCGCGTCTCTCCCAGGGCGATGGAAAATCACTGGCTCTGCAACATGATCAGTTACTGCTGCAGTGTCGGGGGGTCTGCTGCGGTGGGAGGTTGGAACCAACATATTCTTTGGAAGCTTCAAGAATTTCAAGTCAGTGGCCCCTTTGGTGTGCTTGTTCAATGTGAATGGGTTTAATCTACTGAAATAATAATAATAATAATAATAATAATAATAATAATAATAATAATAATAATAATAATAATAATATAAGAAAATCAATTACAAAAGAAGTATCAGGGATTGAAGAAAAGGTCTATGTGGAAAAGAATAATTCGAAATTAAAACTCAAATTGCGGGCGAACATTCACAGAAACTGTATCCTAATTAGTTTCGTCTGTACAGAATTAACTAAAATCCCCAAATCTCTAAGACTGAAGGAAGCCATTTGAAAAATACGCGCTTTTCTGGTACCATCATCAGTTTTCCTACATTTTAATTCTTCTCTCCAAAAATGACTTTATTTCTTTTTGTTATCCTGTTCTAGTCTCGCGTCTCTTCCTACTATATAATACACTTCTAAAGACTAGACTATTTTCGGTTCCATTTTTCGCCCCAGTACGTTTGTAAGCTACTTTTTCACTGCGTAATGTATACAGTGAAGAACTGAATACGTTGTCTGAAAGTAAAGTAAAACTTCGAAGCTTCCTAAAATGAAGGTGGAGTGGATACAATTTTCTCTCGAACTCCGCTCCCAAATCATCATCTAAATAACGGAGTTCAGACGGAGTTGGAGGAGGTGGAGGAGGAGTTGGAGGAAGGGGAGAAGGAGAAGGAGGAGGAGGAGGAGGAGGAGTTGGAGGTGGAGGAGGAGTTGGAGGAAGGGGAGGAGGAGAAGGAGGAGGAGGAGGAGGTGAGGAGGAGTTGGAGGTGGACGAGGAGTTGGAGGAAGGGGAGGAGGAGGAGGAGGGGGTGGAGGAGGAGTTGGAGGAAGCAGAGGAGGAGGTGAGGAGGAGTTGGAGGTGGAGGAGGAGTTGGAGGAAGGGGAGGAGGAGGAGGAGGGAGTTGGAGGAGGAGGTGGAGGAGGAGGAGGAGGAAGGGGAAGGAGGAGCGTGGTGGTGTTTACTCCCCACTCAAGTGTCGTGTCAGGAGAGCCTAGGAAACAAGGCCCGGGTGGGCCTTAGTTATTATAAGAAGAAGAGAGAAGTAGCTCGTCGAATGAAACCGGGGGATGAGAGGGTGCTCAGACACGTAAGGAGGAGGAGGGTGAGGAGAGTGGGAGGAGGAGGGGGAAGTAGGCAGGTAAAGGAGGTGGGAGGGGAGGGGTCCACTGAAACGCAAGTTTTAAGTGGCCGTGAGGAAAATCCTATTCGTGATGAAGAGGCAGAGTCCCTGAAGGTGCCTGGGGAGGGGAGGGGAGGGGAGGGGGGAGGGGAGGGAGGGAGGGAGAAGGAAGGAGGAAAGGTAGGAGGACCCCATTCCTTCTTACGTACAGAAAGGACTTTATTAAAATCCTTCCTTGAAGTTAACGAAAGCCATCAACAGTAATTTTATTATGAGTGATCTAATGAATACCTTTCATAATTCTATATGGACCTCATTAGATGAATCACGTGACGTGTTCAAAATCCTCAAATGAGGCTTAATGATGATGACGTCATCATTCCAACCTCGACCAATTACTTCCTGATTATGAAGACACCTCAGCGAGTTTCTCAGTCTGAGGGAGGTCTTGGCCATCTGGTCTGACAGTCTCATTAAAATTTTGGAGGACCATATTTTCATATTTCTTAAAATTAAAACTTTTAGTACATTTTTTCAATGAGCTTGGGTATTGGCAGTGCCCCAAAATGCTGATTGTTATAAATATCTATTTAACATTCTGGGTAATTGAGAGATTTGTATATATATCTTTCATTCCATTGAAAACGAATTCTTTTTCTTTTCATCCATTACATTTTCATAATCACAGGATAATGATGTGAAACTTAATGCTAAATTTTCGTCTTCGGAAGCTTATGTTCCTAATTGCAGAGCAAGGAAATGCAATTAGAAATTACTTATGGCAAACGATAAACTTTTTATGATATCCATTAGTATTATATTTGAAAATGAGTGGCATTCCCCATTATAGTCTTCTGCAAAAGAAAGCTAGTTTGCCGGCTTTGTATGTCCGTCCGCACTTTATTCTGTCCGCACTTTTTCTGTCCGCTCTCAGAACTTAAAGACTACTGAGGCTAGAGGGCAGCAAATTGGTATGTTGATCATCCACTCTCCAATCATCAAACATACCAAATTGCAGTCCTCTAGCCTCAGTAGTTTTTATTTTATTTAAGGTTAAAGTTAGCCATAATCGTGCTTCTGGCAACCATATAGGACAAGCCACCACCTTGCAGTGGTTAACGTTTCATGGGCGGCGGCTCATACAGTTTTATACCGAGATCACCGAAAGATAGATCTATTTTCGGTGGCCTTGATTATACGCTGTATTGGCTGTACAGGAAACTCGATTGCGACAAAGAAATTTCGGCGCATATTTTACTTGTTTTTAGTTCATAATTGTTTTTATACGTAAGACACTGGATAGTACGTATAAGTTGCCAAATACTATTTCTAATAATGAGTGAAAACTCATAAGTCACTTTTGTATCAGCAAAAAAGGGAGGCATTGCTGAATCCATTCACTTTTTAAAGTTATACAAACGTATTGAAATACAGTTCTCTGTGAAGCCAGATTCCTTTATCAATTTTTATAACGTTGGTCGTATAATTTATACTAAGTTGATTTCTATTTGGAAAACACTCACGAACTCTAAAAGCATTTATTCGTCAGTGATTTTTTTCCAAGTCTGGAAAGGAAACTAAAGCTTTACTTTGATTTCGGATGAAATGAAATTCATTTTAGGCTTCTGATTTTTGAGGATTTGAAAAGCTTCGGGATTTTTTTTATTTAGGTAAAAAAAAAACGAAAAACTGAGAGAGAAACAGATCTAATAGAATCCCCTTTGCTACGCCAGTCCTGCAAAGGCCTTTAGCTTCCGGCGGAGTTTAATGAATAAAACCTTTTTACAACTATTACAAACGAATTTCCTCTCATAAAGAGAGAGAGAGAGAGAGAGAGAGAGAGAGAGAGAGAGAGAGAGAGAGAGAGAGAGAGAGATCGGTTCCTATTTCCTCGCTCATATCAAAATGCTGAAATTGGATTTCGTCGATGTATCTCATGCTTCCTTTTGGCGCCGAGGAAATGCTAAAAAAATTCTACATTCCATTCATGAGAATTGCCAAGTATTTTTGTTACAGGGGTATTTAATTTGATTTGGGGATGTAAATAGTTGAACGTCTGTGATCATAATTTTTTTGAGCTGTTCAGGACGGTTGGAATGCTTTATCAAATGTCTTTTAAAACATTTTCGTTTATTTTGTGCCGTTTGTTTTATGGTAATAATGGCAGGGCATTTTTTTGCGAGACTTTCCATAATTCTAGTCTGTAGACACTGTCAAATGCGTCCTCGTAATCAACAAAGGGTGTTTTAAGGGGATTATTAAATTACATTTAATAATCCCTTTAAATTGTTGCATAATATGTTTTTAAGAAAGACTCCAACCATTTCAGACACCAGTTTGTTGAACTCTGAAGATTTTCTCGACTTTCAGAAAGTGGGAAATATTACAAATCTCTAATGTATCGGAAGTGGACTTATATTGAATACTTTATGAATATTAATGACTGAAAATATATTTTATTAGTTTTTAATATGGTTTTTAATATGGTGCTATACATTTTATTGAAATAATAATTTTTTTTTTAGTTTTTAATAAAATCCCAAATCACAGCTAAACATTTTATGTAGTCAATTTCCTCTTGTCCTCTGTCGAATTTCTCGTCCCTTGTTCCTTTCTGTGTACCCTGAAGATCCGACAGTTCAAACCTACAAATGCAGTCTCTCTCTCTCTCTCTCTCTCTCTCTCTCTCTCTCTCTCTCTCTCTCTGAGATTTCTCATCACCGATTCCTTCCTTCATAACCTAAAGATCTAGTAATTCAAACTTCCCAGAGCACTCATTCTCTCTCTCTCTCTCTCTCTCTCTCTCTCTCTCTCTCTCTCTCTCTCTCTCTCTCTCTCTCTCTCTCTCTCTCAGATGTATCATCACAGATTCCTTCCTCTAAAACCTAAAGACCCAATAATTCAAACCACCCAAAGCACTCTCTCTCTATCTCTCTCTATCCCTCTCTCTCTCTCTCTCTCCCTCTCTCTCTCTCTCTCTCTTTCTCTGAGAGCTCTCGTTCCTTATCCCTTCCTCTGTAACCAAAAGATCCGACTGTTCAAAACTCCTACAACAATCTCTCTCTCTCTCTCTCTCTCTCTCTCTCTCTCTCTCTCTCTCTCTCTCTCTCTCTCTCTCTCTCTCTCTATGAAAGACTACTTTCATCCCCCTTTCCAGAGACACAGGAAGGGGAAAGGGAGGTGGGGAGAGGGAGGGGGAGGGGGAGAAAGGGGAAGTATGTTTAATCGATTCCAAACTCTCAATTCTTGGGCGCTTTCATCCCGTTCCGCTCTCCGCCTTCATTGCCATCAATAATGAGCGGAGGAAGACACAGGTGGTGATTTAACGATTCCCGAAGGAGGCCGTGAAGGGAGGAGGAAGAGGAGGTACACACGGGAGAGAGAGAGAGAGAGAGAGAGAGAGAGAGAGAGAGAGAGAGAGAGAGAGAGAGAGAGACTTCTTTTGGAGTTTTGAATTGCCGGGTCCTCAGGTTATAGAGAAAGGCATATTGGACGAGAAATTTCATAGAGAGAGAGAGAGAGAGAGAGAGAGAGAGAGAGAGAGAGAGAGAGAGAGAGAGAGAGAGAGAGAGCTTAGGGAGGTTTGAATTGCCGGGTCTTCAAGTTATAGAGAAAGGCATATTGGACGAGAAATTTCATAGAGAGAGAGAGAGAGAGAGAGAGAGAGAGAGAGAGAGAGAGAGAGAGTTTAGGGAGGTTTGAATTGCCGGGTCTTCAGGTTATAGATACACAAAGAGTCCGCCATTATTCCCTGTATTGCCAGCAATCTCGCTTTTGCAATCTATCACTATCCTTACCCACATCTATCTAGCAGATTATAGGTTTCGTCTCCTGAATAATAAGCTGCTTTCAACAATCTGTCATCGTCCATTCTTCCCAGCAGTTAGATTGCATAACGCAGTGAATTTCTCAGTATTTCTGGACTAATTTTCCCCAGCTATATTTGCCTTTATACTTTTTCTTTATGAAAGGCCTTGAATCTGATAACCAAAGACAACTGCAACTCTCCCCATTATTGAAAATATACGTATCTCCTCTTCTAAGTACCTTTTTCTTGCACAACCACAAATATCAAGTCTGACATTTCAGTCAGCAATCAATCAATCAGATATTTCAGTCAACAGTCAATCAAATCTGACATTTCATTCAGCAATCAGTCAATCTGTCATGTCAATCAGATCAGTCACTGACATTTCAGTCAGCACTTAGTCACTGACATTTCAGTCAGCACTTAGTCACTGACATTTCAGTCAGCAATCAGTCAATCTTTCATGTCAGTCAGATCAGTCACTGACATTTCAGTCAGCGATCAATCAACCTGACAAATATTTTAGTCAGCAACACATATTTCCGTAAACATTCTGGGTACCTCTACATTACTGAGCAGTGAACTGAAATACTTTAACTGATTTTTATCCTTTTGCAAACTGATTTAGGCTCGTGCGCCCTTGTATTGCCCTTACAAGCAAAATCTTGGGCTCTAAAATAATAATTTCACATGATTTTGACTCATAGATTTATTTAGGCTCGTATACCCTTATCTTTAGCTTAACAGCAAAATCTAGGAATATAAAATAATGATATTAATTGATTTTTACTTTTTTGCAAATTGATTTATCTTGTATATCCTTCTCTTTAGCTTAACGGCAAAATCTAGGGTTATAAAATAATACGTTTGATTTTTACTCTTTCACAAATTGATTTAGGCTCGTATATCCTTCTCTTTAGCTTAACAGCAAAATTTATGGCTTTAAAATAATGATAATTCATTTTAACTCTTTTACAAATTGATTTAGGCTCGCATATCCTTATCGTTAGCTTAACAGCAAAATCTAAGGCTATAAAATAATTATATTAATTAATTTTGACTCTTTTGCAAATTGATTTAGGCTCGTATATCCTTATCTTCAGCTTAACAGCAAAATCTAGGACTATAAAATGATGATTTTAATTAATTTTGACTCTTCTGCAAAATTGATTTAATTTTGAGCAAACTGATTTAGGCTCGTATATCCTTATCTTCAGCTTGATTTTAATTAATTTTGACTCTTCTGCAAATTGATTTAGGCTCGTATATCCTTATCTTCGGTTTAACAGCAAAATCCAGGACTATAATATCGCGATTTTATACCTGGTTCGTCAGGTGACGGCGAGGAAAACGGCCCAAGTTGAAGGCTTCCCAGTAATTAACCTGACGTTCGCAGGAGGCGCCAGGGGCCAGCCATAATGGTGATTTTGATTATCTGGGTGGGGCCTGTTATTGGGAGGAAAGGCAGGGGAGGAAATAGGAGGAAGCGAAGGGAGGAAAACTAAATGGAAAATAAGGGTAACGAGAGTAAATGTGAAGGAAAGAAGTGCTGCGATATAATGGAAATAACCACACGAAACATGGATAATAATATATGTGCAAAAAAATAAGTATTCATCAGTGGCATAAATCTGAAATTCAAACTTCTGGAAATGCAGAAAAATCTTGATTAATTTTTTTTTTTAAGCTAACCATTCAATACGAATATAAAAAAATAATCGCAT